>NC_056742.1:160499017-160641517 GCF_019279795.1 Protopterus annectens
ACTGTCAGAAAGACAGTGTAATGCTTTCTGCTACATTTACACTCATCATTCATGCTTCTCAGTGGTCCAGATTTTTGCCTCATTTGTGTGGTCTGTTCCTCATTATATCTGTGGTTGACAAATTTCTGAGGATAGAAGTCACTGAACAGTAACAAGTTTCAAAGTCAGTATCTTTTAGGGAAAAAGAATTTGAGGAACAAATCCTGTTACTCTACCTACTTTCTAAGTTTGAAGGAGGAAGGGACACATTATCCCTTCAGACAGTAGTACTTCTGCTGTCATTTACTGGTCACTACTTTATGATTTAACTGCCTCTAGCTTGACCTGACCTTAACTTCATTAGGGGGGTGCTTAACAATTGTTAAGGTCAGGTCTCAATCCACTTTAACGCTTAACTGATTTGTTTTTTTCAAAATTTCAGAAAGTAATCATTGAGCTCCATCAACAAAGTAATTCTCATCCATCCTGGGGATGAAGTAGAAAACATGTTAAAAGTATACATCTTGCCTGTTTTAACAAAGAGTAGATATTTTTAAAACTTTATAAGTCTTAAGAAATTGACTAAGTTTTATATGGAAACCATGAAGATTGGCAAAGGAAACAAGCCTCCAGTTATTTATTAAGGCTCAAAGAAACAGTGAGTTACATGGATACCCCAGTTTTGCTTAAAGGGTGGTACAGCCAAGTGAAATATTTGTTAACAGCTTCAGTGGGAATATAAAATTGTCAATGGCAGACATTACCTGGATAATAGTATTCTGTTTTTTTCAAAAATAATTTCTGCTTGTGGTATTACTTCTAATGGATTACAGTGTGGTGTCGACGTAGTAGGTAAATTATACAAAATGCAATTAAGTACCTTTATACACTGATTCATTCAAAATGTTTAAAATGGGTGAGTGTTTTCAAGGACAGAGTTATGGCTCATAGTAAACACAAACAGTGAAAAACTAGAAGGTAAGATATAATATAATACATCCCTGGAAACTCTTCATATTTTAGCATATTTTGGAAGTAACACAAAAAGAAAAATCTAGCAAAGCTAGATTTTCATTGTATGATAACTTAAACCTCTTGCAACAGATGTACCATGGGATATATGCAAATTATCATTTAAGGCTATCAGGTGTTTCAGCTAAATGGCAATTCTGAATGTCCATTACTTTTATTTTATTGGCTTGAAATTGTCCATAAATAGACATAAAAGTAAAAGTAAGAGAGAAAGTCATGGACAATCAGAATTGCCATTTAGCTGAAACACCTGATATCCTTAAAGGATAATTTGCATATATCCCATGTTGCCTCTGTTACAAGAGGTTTAAGTTATCACGCAGTGGAAAGTCTAGCTTTGCTAGATTTTTATTTCTGTGTTGTTTTTAACCAAATTGTTTTCCTGTGTGACCTTTTTACTCAATATTTTTGGAAATAAGAAAAGGAAATAAAAAGTATACTGGCAACTTTACTATCCTTACAGGCAGGAGGTCCTAAGGAGTTTATACAAAAACAGAATGAGAGAGCATCAACCTAATTCTGACATCCTTGTCTCTAATACTAGATGGGCTTATTATAATGGTTTAAGCCAAACAAATCCATTTTTAGAAGTGAAAGTTTTTTTCTGCATCATTTATTTAATGACCAGGTTCTTAAATTCTCCTTCATTTTGATGTAAAGTGTTGCAGTCCCTTATTGTAAGAGTTTATGATACTATCATTGTCTTCTAGTTGGTCTTAACAGGGAAAACAAACACTACAATTATGTAAAGGCAGAATTTTTCTGGGATATTCAACACAGTGGTAAAAAAAAGATGGAAAGAAGAATGCACTTGAAAGACACTTTAGGTTCTAGTTAGCCACAGCTGAAAATGGTTATGATACAATGAAGACTGAGCTCTGCAGCATGCATGCCATGTCTATGAATGTATTCTGAAACATTTATAGTGGGAGAATTATTAAAAGATAAGAAAGGAGAGTACCTGTCTCAGACATGAGGCAGACAGTGGCTTAAGCAAGAAATATTCAGGCTTGGAGTTTGGGATATACTTAACCCAGAGATACTAAAGTAAGATCATGTGAGTACAGACTGAGAGGTCTAAGAGAAGCAAAAGTAGTGTACATAGCTCATAACTCCCACCATTGATTATTTCTGATATAAATACTCTAAAGACTTAACTTTCACCTTTACATTAAAAATATGCGCTTGAGTAAATGGTACTTAACAGAACACCCCCTCCTCATTTTAGACTACACTCTCGCTGAACATCTAAGAGAGTCATTTCTTAGCACCCCTCAAAACAGTACTCAACACATGGCTGGAAGACTAGAAACTGAAGCCTAAGGTATGTGGGAACAGTCTGTATCCAGGGAGAAATGCATAATCCTTTTGGCTGACATAGCTTGTTTCTTGATGATCACTTAAGATGCACACTTAGTATGAACCGATCCAGTTAAGTATATTTCCTATATTATTTGAGTCACATTTGCTTTCTAGTAATAGCTGCTCATCTCAAGACACAACTAGTACCCCTAAAAATAAACCACCTCTACAGGCACCAAAATGCAGTGGGCTGCATTGCTACCACACAACAAGATCTTCTCTGGTTTGGTTCTTGGTAGAGGTGCCTGGTTTGTGGAGTCTGTATACCCTCCTTTTGTAGTATTGGTTTTCTTTGGGTGCACCAGTCATGAAGTAAAGTAGACAGTGGACTCTAAATTTCCCATAAGTGTGAGTGCATGCATGTGTGTGTGTGTATGTATGTGTTTGTGTGTGTGTGTGTGTGTGTGTGTGTGTGTGTGTGTGTGTGTGTGTGTGTGTGTGTGCGTGTGTGTGCATGTGTGTGCGAGTGTGTGCGTGTGTGTGCGTGTGTGTGTGTATGCCTGTGTCTGTTAGTTTCTGTGTGTGAAATTAAAGAGAGACCTGGCAATCCACTTACATTTCCGTCCTTGAATTGGAAACAGCAAGGATAGCAATGGCTATCTGCAGGGTAACTCTGAGGGTTGGATGTGAGTTATAACAGAGCAAATGAGTGAGTGGGACTAACCTGATCAACAAAATTATGTAAATAAACAGGGGTCCACTTTGTAATTTCGAAATACTGAAATCCCGAATTTCAGTATTTCAAACTTACAAAGTCGAATACACACATTTCTGAAACCAGCAGATGCATGAAATTAAAAATACTGAAGTACCGATATTTCGAATTTTGGCTTCCGGTTGTACGTAATGTGGATGTTTAGGTTTTATTTTGAAACGTTTGTGTGTGTTAGTGTGTTGGTTAGGGGTTTAGTGTGTGTAAGTGTGTGTTTTGACTGTTGTGTGTGTTTGAGGGACTGTAAGATGTGTGTGTGAGTTTCATTTGTGTTACTGTTTGTGCAATCTCGGAGTTAGAATATATAAGTAAGGGGGTGTGGGGGTGCATGTAGTTTAGATTAGTTTGATTGTGGGGGGGTTTGTGTATGTTTATGTGTGTGCTGTATGTTTAGCGTGAGTGCGGGATTTTGAATTTCGCAGTTGTGTGTTTTCGAGTTTGTAAGATTTGGTTGGGTTTTTGGCTTTGTGGTTTCGGAATACTGAAATTCGGGATTTCATTATTTCAAAATTACAAAGTGAACCCAATAAACAGATATGAAAACTATACCGGTGTGTGTTTTGACATAAAAATGTCTGGTTCTCAACTAGTTGCGTTATAACTGCAATGCAAAGTGTATCTTTCTATTCCATCCATATCTCAAATAGCAATACACAATAACATAATACAGCTATATGGCATTTTCTTAAAGCATAATGACTGAGTGACCATTATTTAGTTAAAACTCAGAGCACATAGATGGTAAGAGCTAAAAGATGGATAATGAGGGATATGGTTAAGCCTATGGATTATATGACACAATCAAGATGAGAGAAATTTGCATTTATTCACAGAAAATTTTGTACTTTTATGGGACTTCAACATTATGCTAATATTTATGAAAAAAAATCAATAAAAGTACAAAAATATCAACAGAGAACGAACATGTATAGAATAATAAAATCTGTTGACAATTTCTTCTTTTAGATTAGAAATACTTCCTCATAAATTATTTTGAAATAAAAAAAATCCAAACAAATATTAGATTTCTGCATATTTATTACTGACAAATCCACTAAAATTTTTCTGTACCGCTTTTAAAAGTTGCCTTGAATGATCTTTTGTTTTTGAAGTTTTACAGCATTTAGAAAGCTTTATGCTGTTTCAATGCCAAAAAAGAATTATTTTATACAAAAGTTGGTTCAAATTAATGTCATCTAAAATAAAATACATGAAGGAAAGATTTTAACTTGAAATACCAATCTGAGGATAAATGGAAACCAGCAAATAATGGTGGATACCACCTCTAGGTCTTGCATAATTGCAGTTGCACTAATGGATGTGAACCTGATCTGAATGTAACTTTATCTGTCCCTGCAGCTCTGCCAAGGCTGACAGGGTGCCACTGGAAAAGTGAGAAACAAGTTTGGTTTCAGTCTTGCTTGTAAATCACATGCATATAGGAAAGTATATAAATAATTACTGATTTACTCTGATTTTTTCTCTACATAAACGTCATCTTGGACAAAGTTTGGCAAAGGAATTGGAACAGAAAGTGGGAAAACAGTCTTCAAGATATTACATTTCTGAGTACTGTTAGAATGACTATATAAAATAATGGAATGCATTAAGAAAGAGGGGTACAGATCTTCGACAACTGCAGAAAATGATGAATAGTCTTGAAAAAAGCTATTCCTTCACACTGTTTAAAATAATCTAAAAAGGTTACAGGCTGCAGTAAGGAACATACCACTAACTGAGAGAATAGGTGTGAAACAACTACATTTTTGTTCTTAAAAATAATGGCTCTTCTACTAGTTTAATATGGATAGAACAATATAAATATTCTAACAACTTTCAAAATAAAATTGGAAACCTAAACTACATTTAAGTAATTTATAACCAAGTGGCTCAAACATGACACTGCAGTATAAAATCAAGTTTCACTATTAAATTTAAGAATAAAAATGCTGAAGAAAAACAATAAATAAAAATATATTGAAAACAAAGAAACATATTCAACAAATCCTCCATAACAAATGAAACAAGACCTCAAACTTATAAAAAATAGAATATTTCTTACAAGTATTAATTCACAAAATATATGCAAGTATCACTTCTCAATAAAATTTATTTGAGGATGTGAGTGTTTACTGAACCACTGGTGATATAGAAGTGAAGAAATTAAAAAGTTCAGATTTTTTTTTAACAGGGAAAACTAAACAGAGATCTCACTGGAAGACCTTATACAAAATGGAGTATAAAGAGATTGTATTCAATTTTAGGTTCATAGGTATTTACTAGGCAGTTGGTCTGCAAATGATTTCAAGCCTAGTCAAAAAATCCTAATCAGAAGTCCCTCAAGTAGGGCTAGACATGATAGACTGGGTGAGAATTTGAGGCTGCCCATCCAATTATCTAGGTTTATCCTAAAGGTGACAAGGATGCTACTTGACATGCAGTAGGAGTTTGTTCCAGTCATGAGGGATACGTCGGGATATGAATCTATCATGCTGATGTGTCTTATTTATTTGCTGATGAAGTTTTAGTCCCTTTAAGTATCTGATGTACGATTAGTTCTGCTAAGGAATAGGAGACCAAATAAGGTTGGATCTTTTATGACACTAAAGGCTTGAAATAGATCTCCACAGAGGAGTCTGTAAGAGACTCGGTACAGAAATATGTTAGGTTACCTAGTTTTACAATTTTCTTGGTAGAGAATAATTGCTGAAAGAAGCATTATATTCAAATAATATCTCTAATATGAGATGAGTAAAGCGTAACTATAATTTCTTCGCACTTAGATGAAATGCCCTGATGGCTAGACAGAATGATTTTCTAATTAAGACTTTGACAAAGTGTTCAAAAATCTTGTTATCAGCATAAATCCCCAGATATTTGATGACAGTGTCAGTTTAGAGGGGAGCATTGTCTATATGATAAAAGGCATGAATGCTGGGTGAGTCTATGATTAACATCCCAAGAGATGGCCTGATATAGATATTACTGTAGAATCAGAGTGAAAGAAGGGAATTTGGCAATGACATTTGGTATGCATTAATCATCAGATGTAGTTAGCCCCAATTCTTTGACTTCTGCATTCACATTTGAAAAACAGATGTGCTGAAGGGAAGGAGTAAAAAAAGGCAGAGTGAGGCTTTTTGGAACATTTTTTTTCAGTAGAGGAAGTATGCACAACCTTTGCATTATAAGTTCTGTTAGTGAACAGTTTGGTATTCAATGGGCTAGGTATGGGTTTATGTTGCTTTAGGTATCATTATCAATAATACCTATATTGAAGATGTATAGAGAAAATGGATGAGATGTTATGTGAATTTGAAGAGAGAGGCTATGTTACTGAACTTTTGAATAAGATCAAGAATTAATTGTTAAATGGAGGAGTAAACTTAGCAAAGCCTTTTTTTGACTCGAGCTATAGATTGAGATGAAAATGCAATACGAGATATATATACCAATATACACTATGTTATGACATTTAATCAAAGGACACGTAACATTATGAAAATAATATCATGCAATTGGGGAATTTTGGAAGTGATGCCAGAGTTAAAAAATTACATTGGTAATAAACCTAATTTTACATTTAAAAATTGTGATAGTATAAAAAGGAAACTTTGTTATAATGACATGAAATATTCTAAGAACAGCCCAGTAAATAACATCTTGGCACAATTCCATGTTATAATTATTTGTTTTGTAAGGTCATAATGGCTGATAATGAATTTATACACCCTGTTACACATAAGAAATATATCTTTAAATGTTTTTCCACTTGCAACACAATGAATGTTGTTTATCTGGACACATGCATAAAGTGGTCGCTTTCTATGTTGGCAAATCAGCCAGGAAGTTGAATGAGTGGATCGCCGAACATCATTCTGATATAAGAAGAGGTAATAAAAATAATGCTTTAGCAAAACATATTTTAGATTGTGATCGGCAAAATACTTTTAAAATCAGAGTGGCTGATGTAATTTATAAGAATATAACAGGTGGGGACACTAATAATAAATTAGAAATGAGCAATTATGGCTGAATTGTGTGCTTGGAACCTGATCACATACTAGGGATTAATATGGCTGTTAGTGTGGAGCCTGTATTAAAATTTAGGCAAATGTGTCTTAAGACGTAAGCGTTATTAGTTGTAAAATTGCTATATTTGCATGAATTTTAAAGTGCTTCCTTTCTTAACTGTTTTAAATAATTGATGCCATTGAATAATCGGGCTGTGTTGTGTGATGCTATTTTTTTTAAATATTATCTAATTGAACTTTTATTTAAATCATGTTTTTCACACTGATGAAGGGTTGACACCAAAAAGCTTTGTGTTTCATGAATTGTGTTTATAATTAAAAGTTCATTGGCATTTTGTCAGTCTTGGTATTTTTGTGGGGAGGCCTGAGCCAGACACATTCTGGAACTGGAGAGCTTTTTTGCAGAACCACACTAAACATCCTGGGACTATTAATGGGTCTATTGTATCCCTCTTGAAACACCAATGTAGCAATAGAGATAGTGACAAGAAAATGGAACAGAATATGACCCCAATTCACAGGGCACAACAAAGGAATGGATTTCCCCTACATTTCTTAATCTGTAAACAAGGCAGGCAATCTATTAATACATTAAACGGCCCAGAACATGAAGAGTCTCAAATGACAAATTAATTCTCAAACTCTGTAACATGAATTGCCTGAGCAAAGACTGTACTCTAGGAGCACTAGAAATCTTCTTGTTCAAGACATGCACTACTGAAAGGTCGTTGGACTGAAAAAAAGAAACACTTTTATGTCCCTCAAAATATCATCCCAGAATACCAGTGCCACCCAAATAGGCATAAGCTCAAGAAAAGTAATATCTCTTCTAAGCTGATTGCCCCACAAAGAAGGCCAGGGGGAATAAAACCATCTGCCTTGACAAGTGTCAACCAGTCCCAGTGCCCCTGCCACATTCGTCAACAAATGAACTTCCACTGAGGACAGCCAATCCTTCTGCCAAAAAATCACTACTGTTACGGTGGGCCAGAAAGTACTTCCATTTATTTATTTATTTATTTATTTATTTATTTATATTTGTTGACCGGGAGTGTCCGACTGGATGTAGGTCCATTTTCAGCAGAGGCCCAGGGAGAAAAGCTCCACAGTTAAAATAATCAGACAGTAGTTACATTGGATTACATAGCGATTAACAATTTACATAGCAATTACTTACAACATATTTACAGATGAAGAACATAATACATCAGTAGACAACTAGAATCTTTATCTGTGAAGTACATAACAGACATTAACAAATGTTACAATAAGAAGTTCCTGCTGTATAATAACTACTAGGCTTATGAGCATCTGAGCTTGCTATAATCAAGGTAGTTAGTGGAGTGGAAAGAAAGGTAGTGGTTGGATGGGGTGGGTGATATTAGAGTGGGAGTTGCAAGGGCATAGCCAGCATGTTTTTATGTGCGCATTTAGTAAAGTTTTGAAGTGGGTGCATGATGGTATGGAGGTAATTGCGGGTGGCAGGGAGTTCCATAATTTGGCTGTGGTGCAAGAGAATAGTGCTTCACCAGCAGAGTTATTGGCTTTAGTGATCTGCAAGTGATTTTTGTTGCTGGATCTTAGTGGTCTGGTGGTGCGATAGGGTAGGAGTAGATTCTGGAGGGATGGGACATTTAGTGGATGGTTTACTAGTTTGTGGGCAAGTGAGAGATGATACCATTGAAGAAGGTGAGGGAGTTCAAGCCAGCCCAGTTCAGCAAGTGAGAGATAGTGGTGACTACGGTAGGATGCCCCTGTGGCAAATTTGGCGATTTTGTTGTAGCAGGTCTCTAGCTTGTTTAGATCGCATTGCCTTAGGTTGGTATATATTGGAGAGGCATAAAGTAGGGTGGAGATAAGGTGGGAATTTGCTATTGAAATCTTTGCTGCTTTGGTGAGAAGTTGCTTATTTCTGTATAATGCTCCTTGTTGTGTGGACTTTTTTTATGGTCATGGATATGTGAATGTCAAATTTTAGTTTATTGTCTATTTCCACTCCTAGCAATTTGGTGTGTTCAGTTGGGTATATAGTGGTGTTGTCTTTTGCTGTGATGTTAAAGTGAGAGTTATTCTGAGTATGTTTGGTGGGTTAGAAGATGAGTAGTTTAGTTTTGTTTGGGTTGAGTATTAATTGGGCATTGGATAACCAAGTTTCAACAGAGGAAAAGGCTTCCTGTGTGACTTTTTGCAGTTTGGGTAGAGACTGAGCTGAGCAAATGATGGTTGAGTCATCTACATATTGTATGAGTGTGCCATGTTTGGTGGCAGAGGCTAGATTATTGGTGAAAACAGAGAAGAGTAGGGGTCCAAGGATGGACCCTTGGGGAACCCCTATGAAGACAGGTAGTTGGGGAGATATGTCATTTCGCCATACAACGGATTGTTGGCGGTCAGACAGGTAACTCTGAAACCAGTTGGTGACTGATTGCGAGAAGGATAGGTTATTGAGGACAGAGATAAGTTGTTTGTGTGGGACCATGTCAAATGCTTTAGATAGGTCTAGGAAAGTAGCAGAGGAGAGATAGCCATTGTTTTTATGCTGAAGGATAGTGTTAGTAAAGGAGAGTAAGGCACTGGTGGTGCTATGGTTTGGTCAGAAACTATGCTGAGTATTGGAAAGGAGGTTGTTAGTAAGGAGGTAGTCTGAGACCTGAGAGTGTATGCATCTCTCTAGTATTTTGGAGAGTGGAGAGAGAATAGCTATGGGGTGGTAATTGGTTAGTTCTGTGGAGCGTATGTCTTTGTGGAGGGGAATTATATGTGATACTTTCCACAGTGTGGAATCGTAACTTTCTGACAGAGATCGGTTAATCAAGATGGATACTGGGTAGGCCAGAGCATCAGCTGCAATTTGTAGGTATTCACTTGGGAGGGTGTCTGCTGCTAATTTGGTGGGTTTAAGTTTAGTTAAGAGTTTTTTTATGTTGGAGGTAGGTACAGGAGAAAAAGAGAAGGCAGTGGGGAGATTACTAGTTGAAGGTGTGGGTTGGAGGGGAGGGGGTTGTGCTGTTTAGCTAGTGATAGTATGGTTTGTGTGAAGTGTGTGTTGAATGAGGTAGAAATATTTTCTGAGGAGTGAGGGATGTTAGGAGGAGGGGTACTGACTTTACCTGGGTGGATGATGGAGTTTATGGAGGACCAGAATTGTTTGTGGCTGTGTTGGGAGGAGTCTAGCGCAGACTGGTAGTATTGGAATTTGTCTTGTTTTATTAGCTTTTTGACTCTATTGGGTAGTTCTAGGAATTTCTGTCTAGTTCCTCCTTGATCCTCATAGGCATTCAGATCAGGTCATTCTTCTGTTGTCCCCCACATAGAAGATTTGCCAAACCTCTGACAAAGGGGCTACTCAGGACAATACCCTAACATGTGAAATTGAGTAGGCACAGAAGCTCCATGACCCAAGAAACTCTAACCTTTTTAAAGCCCCAAATCTGACAAATTGCCTGTTTAAGCTTTTGTACCTTATACAAGTGGACTCCAAACACAGAGGCAAAAACATCAATTTCCAGGCCTAAGAAACACAATATTCTGAGAGGGTCCTCCATTATGCCTTCCACCAGTGAGACACCCAGTACCCCACAGAGTTCAACAAAGATTCCATGGGCCTTCTCTACCCCTGTCCTACACTTTCTAATGAATAAAAAAATATCCAAATAGTAGACTGCTGCCTGGTCTAGAGCCCATTGCTGCCAAATCCAAAGTGATGCAGAACTAAATTTCTGAGAAGTGGAGCAAGCCATGGAACTTCCCATTGGCATGGCAGCATCCATGAAAATGTCTCAATCCACCTTCATCCCCAGCAACCCCCATCAGCTGATTGAATCAGAATTAAATGAAAGAATGACTTGATATCAGCCATACCTGATCAAGGATCTCTACATTTTTTAATGATGTCTGTGGCATCCTGTAGTATGGTGGTATTGCACCTGCGCAACCACCCTACTGATTCCATTATTGACTGAGCTGCCAGGTACGACAAGTGATAAATGATTCTGAACTGCCATTGGGTTCTTTTTAGGTACTAAACCCAAAGGATAAACTTTAGTGTGAGGGACTGGGTGTGTAGAAAAGAGGCCCAGAACTCTGCACATCTCGTTTTCTTTGCCATTAATAGATCATAGGCTACTACAAGTCTGAAATTGAAGCACTGCTGTAGCCTTTACTGGAAACTCATGAGAAAAATCCTTCAAAAAGTTCTTGCCTAGGGCGTGGCCAAGATGGTAATCAGTTAGCAACACTTTCTCTCAGCTCTCATACCTCATTACTATTCCTGCCAGGAATTTTATGAAATAAGGAACAATTTGAGGAAATTTCTACTACTAACTAATTTTAATACTCTGGAGCATCTACAGAAGAAATTTTACTGTTTAGTTTTGGATAAATCCTGTCAAATTAACCACTGGAAAGACAACACCACAATCAGCTATACATCATGAGTCATCTCAAGAACTCAACTCAGGACTCTTCAGTCATAAAGGAACTGCATTCTCTCATTTCAAATATACAGGAACTCACAATTAAGAAAAATAAGATGGATAACAAAATAGATACTTTCAAAGAAAAGTGCTGTCAGCAACGTGAACAACTTCAGGAAATGTTTATTCAACAGAAAGGGCAAATTTCATTTATAGAATAGTCATTAAATGACATTGACTCTAGACTTCTAACAGAAGAACAACAAACAGAATTTTTATTACAACAAAATACATACTTATTAGAAAAGCTTGGTGATATTGAAAACCGAACAAGAACAAGAAACAACATCCAGATATATGGTTTACCAGAAAAAGCAGAAGGAGATAACATAATAAACTTTCTCACCACCTGGATACCAAACATAGTGAAATTACTTGAAGACCTTTCATATGGCATAGAATGAGCACACAGGTCATTAACAGCCTCTGGAAATAATTCTTCAGTCAAAAATAAGCCGAGATCCATAATTGTGAAACTTTTCTCTACACAAGACAAAGATCTTGTCTTAAGAAATGCCTGGGCAATTCACCCATCAAATATAATGATGTTTAATCAGATTTGATAATGACTATTCTGAAAAAAGTGATTTCCAGAAGAAAATAATTCCTACCAATAATAAAAGTTCTAAAAAAGAAGCAACTGAAAACTCATCTTCTGTTTCTAGCAAGAATGAGAATCTTCTTACCAGAGGGAATAAAAATCTTTGAAACAGTAGACTCAGCAATAAAATATTTTTCTAATAACAGCATCTTAACACAAGAAGAATCTATGGAATGGACAAACAGTACACCCAAAGAAATGCAGAACCCAACAACTGGAAGACTGTTGAAAAAAAGAAGAAAAAACTAAAGGACAAATAAACATTCATGTTTTACATAATGTAAATGTTTGGAAAAAAGAGAGTTTTCTTGTCTTCAAACCAACATGAAACAGGTACCCCTTTACAGTTATTAATTTACTATTGTTAGAATTATTAAAAATAGAGCAATTTCATTACTACAGTCATTTATTAATTAATTTTATAATAATTTGGTTAAACTTATAAATAAATATATAAAGATTTCCATATAGTTAACATATAAAGCATTAACAAATAGAAATGTCCTTATATGAGCATCCACTGACATGTAAATGCTTGGTAAGTCCTTGATTTGACTATTAGACTAAATGGGCTGTAAAAAGTATTTGAAATTTCTTACCGGATGCAGTCTTAAACTAAATGTTCAGTTCTGGATGCTCTAAATTGATTGGATTATTTATGGAAACAGCTAGTAAATGTTGCTTTATTAATGCATATTCCTGAATATCAAAGTTATCATAGAAGCTGTTTCACTGGCCTGTAAATGTTAGATTACTTCTTGATAAAATGAACTAATAAGGCTATTAAAATATTTAGAATTTATTGTTACATGCCCCTTAAACTAGATGTTTAATTACAAGTATTGGAATTTTTAAACTAAAACAGAACATATGCAAGAGCGATTAATCAAACTTTCAGTTTGTGTTGTGCTTTGCAGCATTTTGGAGTTGACATAGAAGCAGTTACATTTACAAATTATACAGTCACGAACAATACATTGTAGTCGCGGGAATATTACCTTGATCAAAAAGGAGAAAAATCATATTTTCCTTCCCACTTGTTCCTTGAGCTGATTACATGAATTTTAAAACATCATCCATACCAGGAACGTTAAACGCATTCTGCGACCGTTCTCTCCCTGCATACGCCGTCTCTTGAAATTATGTAATCACAACCTTATAAGGCAGAGATGCAAAACACGGAAGTACACTTGCTTTTTAAAATATCAGTACTGCCAACCATAAGGACATGTAAATAAACACATGATAAAACACAAACTCAGCTATTCAAACTACCTGACACATCAAATAAGAAATTTTACATTTCAGTCATCTCTTTCACAGTATTAAAACTAAAAATATGTTAAATGAGGTGCTTTTCCATTGAGCCTCCACCAGCTTATCCTTCTGTAAACAGAAATACAAAATGAGCACTTGTCACATATTACTGGAACACGTATATAGCATTAAGTAGAGTAGAAATGTTTTAATGACAAGCAGCCTTTCTTGGGTACATCATGTGCATGGGTAAATCAGATCTAAAAATAGGTAAATTCTCCCAACACAGAGACAGTTGATTGGTCTGAATACTAAAGAAGATACTACAGCACAAGTGCAGCAGAAACACTAACAGATCCAATAAAATGCTGCTACACCACTACGTGTATTTTGATAATTATAGATCTGTGTACCAACATTCAGAAATTAATGCAGATACTGCATTTGCAGTCAGGGTTAAAACACTTCTTATATGGTGAAATAAGTATAGCAGGCTGTTTGTCACATTTGTAGTAAGAGGTTTGATATAGCTAAACTAGGCGCTGCATAAACTAGTTATGACTATACTCTAATTAACATTTTCTTAACCTGATGTTATAAGTCCCAGCCCTGTTTCTGATTGGTTTTGACCAATATTTTACTTAGATATCCACTTTTTCTAAAAGTCATTTTACAAGTATCTGGAAGGATATCATGAACATCAGTTCCCATAGAGTAGCGAACTGAATCTTAAGGTGGCATTACTGATGGAAATCTTACTAGCAGCTGCTGCAGTCTTCTGATATCCTTTATGGTTGTTCTCAAAATTAGAAGGGCAACTGCTGTATTCTGGTGAAGTATTTATTAGCTGCCACTGAAACATGAACTGCATTCTTTATATTGTTACTATTCAGACTAGCCTGTCTTTAATATTCAAATATTGTAATATTGTACTGATTATATCATTAATTATATACAAAGAAAAAAAAGAAATAATTTAAATTGTGTGATAGTATCTTTACAACACTAAATACCAATATGCTACAGCTGTTGTTTGTCTCTGAAATTGTGTCAATAAAATTCAAACGTCCCTTTATGACTGCACAGCTAAGTGACTTAGATACTTTTCCATTAAAAAGAAACTTGTTTATTACCTGTAAAGATATACTTGTTACACAGAAACTAGTGCCTGCTACTGAAATACTGCCAAGATGCAGTGGCACGGACTGGTGATGGTTTAGAGGAAAGGTAACTTAAATAATGTAAACTTCAGAGGTTTAAACTCCTGTTCATTACACATTACAGTTTTTATATGGTTGCAACACTTTGTCAGTCTTTATGTTGCATTTCACCATTATAAGTACTAAACATCATATTTGATTATAAATCCAGATATTATATTGTTAATAAATATGATCTACCTTAATTAAAGTATTCGTTTATACTAACTTAGTAATTGGGTAGCACTCAACTAGATTACTATTATACATGTTAAGACACCTAACGTCCCTATTTTTAGTATATGGATGCATTTTAAAACTCTATGGAGTTAGTGTATTTATATTTATATAAAAAACAAAGGGCACTAAGCCATATACTGCACTATCCCACCACTAAGGGTCTACAAGGCGAAGATGTATAATATGGGTTTTTACTTTTGTTATAAAAATGAAAAGAAGGAGGAAAAAGAAAGGGAAGGGGGGGATTGTTATTCAATACTAACTGCTATGTCATGCACTTAGACTCCAGTGAAACTATTTATATCTGTAATGTAGTAGACGCTACCAGTTCCAGGTAAATAGCCCCTTTTTTGATACTGACAGCTACTGGACATTTGGTTCATTCAAACCCAGAGGGTCAGTCATTTCATTTATTATTATAGCTCTGTTTTTAGAATATACTCCATACTTATATACAGATGGAAATGTTTATTTAGAAGTATATTGTTAATATTAAGTTGTCTTTAAGACAAGTATAAGACAAGATAGAAATAATTAAATGTTGCTAAATGGTTTAGAAAGAATATAAAATAACGTGAAACCTGTACAAAGTACCTAATCTAAACTTCATATAAAGGTACTGGGACATCTGTGATAAGAACCAAAAACAACTCGATTGTATTAGAATGTCATGTAAACTACTACATGATTTTCAAATAATACTGAATGTTAAGTTTGAAGTCTTACTTTTGAATCCTGATTGGAAACTTATATATAAAATAAGAACATTGTTACTATGTTAAGCATGTTATGAATTTTAGATGTGTAGATAACAATATTTTAATACACATTTTCACATATTTACTTATTAGCTGACTATATTCTTCTTTTAAGCTATGTAAATAATGTTATACTGATTTAGAGGTTAAGAGAGATTAGTCTAAACACTATTCACAAGATTAGAAGATTTGTCTGGGTAGTTTTACTAGTCAGGCAAAGAGGTATATTACCTCATAGAGATAGGGATTATATTATACGATTTGAAATCATAAGATTTGCAGGTCATTTTTTTCTTTTATAATGGTTTGGTGTCTACAGGAAATATACAGAATACATATCTGAAGATAGAATCAAAGCCTTTCTATAAAACAAAACCAAGGGTCAAAATTGTTTCCATAAACTCTCATACAAATCAAACATTAAGTAAAACATGAAATGTTTATCTATAAATGTCAATTGTCTGAACAATAGTAACAAGAGGAGAAGTTTATTCAAATATTTAAGCTTACATAAGCCACAAATAGTATTTCTACAAGAGACACACTTGTTAGACATAGATATAAACAATATTAATCATAACAATTACACAGTACTAGCAACCTCTCAATATAAACAAATGAAAAGAGGAATAGCCATATTAATCCGTAGTGAAAGCATATCTCCCAGAATAATTAACACCTATCATGATACAGCCGGTATGTTTCGTCTAGTGTCTATGGAATTAAATAAGAAAATCTTTACTTTAGTAAATTTATACTGGATACCAGGGCGTGGACTAGAAACAGTTAAGCATCATTTTGAAGAAATAATCCACTTAGCTAAAGGTAGCCTGATAATAGCAGAAGATTTGAACTGTATAATAGATGACAAGGTCACAGATTCAAAAACTGCAAGAAGTAAACTGCCTATATCAAAGGCACTTTTAAAATTCACAGACACAATGTGCATAAAACAATACAAATGAATTTGCTGACACAGACTCATTAATTTATTCCTTTTACTCACATAGGCATAGGATTAACTCTAGAATAGACAGGATATACATATGTAATGACTTAATAACAAAAACTGATAAAGTTTAAATAATAAACTGTCCACTATCTGACCATAACGCTCTAGTCTTTGAGATAGAACTTAAGCATACAGATACAAATCCCATCACAAGAATACCCTCTTACATCACTAAATTAACAAAGTTTAAAGAATTCTTTGGAAAAGAAATTAAGACATTTCTGGACTTAAACATAACAGAGGACATCTCTGAAATATATATTTGGGACTCATTAAAAGCACATACATATATATATATATATATATATATATATATATATATATATATAGTAAAAAGATAATACATATACACATTCATTTGAAAGCTATACATTTCCATATGTTAAGATTTTATATATATGAATACTCATTTGGAAGTTTCTCTATTTCATATTTCATTGCAGTACATTCACTATGACCAGTATTTTTTTGAATTTTTAAATGTTTAAATATTCAACAGTTTATCCATTAGTTACTGTTTGGAATGTTTTTCTTGTTTCTTTGGCTACTGTACTTACATGTGACTTCAGCTGCCCTTTAGTATATATTCTGTAAATGGAATGTGTTTCAGTTATTCTGAAGAAGCTCTTTCATCTAATAAGAGCGAAAGCTTAAAAGTTCTGTTTAGTGTCTGCGAGTTTTATTTCTGATTTTTCATTTATTTTGTTTTAGAAGTATTTATTATATATTACTTATTCTTCTATTCCACGGTTTAATTATTTATATATATATATATATATATATATATATATAGGAAGGTATTATCTTGGTACACTAACAAAAGGAAAGCCTGGAATAAAGATTTGTTAGAATTACAAAAGAAAGCTGATAAACTGAAGTTGGAAGTTCAAACAGGAAATGCAGACTTAGTTCAGGAACGACTACAAACCAATAGTAAATATGAAGAAATATTACACCATATGATTATGATTAATCCAGAAAAAATAAAATTAAATTCTTATTCTACAAATCCAAAGCACCAGAAGCAATTAGCCAACAGAACAAAAAAAAAAATCAAATCTAAACAAATTAAAGAAATTTATATACCTAATATTAAGAAAAAATATCAGATCTAAATAATATTCTGGAAGCATTTAGACAACAATACAACTCCGATAACTCTTTAAATTCTCAAGAAATACCCACTAAAGATATAGAAAATTACCTTGAAAATAAAATTCTTACTTGGTTAACACAAGAACAAATAGACATTATAAGTAATTCAATTACTATGATGGAAATGAAATCACAAATTCAAAAACTTAAAGTAAATAAAGCACCTGACCCAGATAATATGTTACCTGAAATGTATAAATTAATCCCTAATCAGGCTATATCCTTACTTTTGAAAGTATATAACATAGTAAAACAAGATATAAATATCCCACCCTCCTGGAAATATTTACTGATATCCCCTATACTTAAAAAAGTCAAAGATGAGAAACAATGCTCATCATATAGACAAATCTCATTATTAAACATAGACTATAAAATGTTCCTGGCAATATATGCAGACAGAATTAATCACTTTCTCCCCATGTTAATCCATGAAGACCAGACAGGCTTTATTAAAGGAAGAAATACATATGACAACCTTAAAAGAATTTTAGCATTAATAGATTATACTACACAAATACATGTTGATTTAAACATAATTTCTCTAGACATTAACAAAGCCTTTGATTCTGTTAACTGGAACTTTCTAACATTAGTCTTAAAAGGATGTACATTTCCCACAAATGTTAACACTCTCATCTAATCATTATATAAAGCATCTATAGCATATGTTAAATTAGGATCATATAGATCAGGACCTATACAAATTAAAAAGGGAACTAAACAAGGTTGCCTTTTATCACCACTGCTATTTGCCTTAATAATAGAACCTTTTGCAAATCAAATTAGGTCAAACAATAACATTAAAGGAATATATATTAACAAAACTTTTAACCTTAAACTACTTTTAGACAGTAACAAATCTTTACAGGCTTTATTTAATGACATAAAAGACTTTCAAAGTGTCTTAAGTTTACACTTTAATGAAAGAAAACAAAATTCATGTCATGCAATACCAAAAAGAAACATATAAACAAAAATATTCTAAATTCCTAGCAGAAGACATCATCATCATCTTCTTTCAGTTGTTCCTGCTAGGGGTCGCCACAACGGATCATCTGTTTCCATTTCTTCCTGTCCTCTACATCTTGCTCTGTCACACCAACCACCTGCATGTCCTCTCTCACCACCTCCATAAACCTTATCTTAGGCCTTCCTCTTTTCCTGTTACCTGGTAGCTTCATCCTTAGCATCTTTTTCCCAATATACTCAGCATCCCACCTCAGCACATGTCCAAAACAATGTAATATTGCCTCTCTGGCTTTGTCTCCAAACCTTCCAACCTGGGCTGACCCTCTAATATACTTATTCCTAATCCTGTCCACCCTCATCACACCCAGTGCAAATCTTAACATCTTTAACTCTGCCACATCCAGCTCAAACTCCTGCCTTTTTGTCAATGCCACTGTCTCCAACCCATATAGCATAGCTGGTCTCACTACCCTCTTGTAGACCTTCCCTTTCACTCTTACTGGTACTCGTCTGTCACAAATCACTCCTGACACTCTTTTCCACCCACTCCATCCTGCCTGTACTCTCTTCTTCACCTCTCTTCCACAATCACCATTACTTTGAACTACTGATCCCAAGTATTTAAACTCATCCACCTTCACTACTTCTACTCCTTGCATCCTCACCATTCCTCTATCCTCCCTCTCATTCACACACATATATTCTGTCTTAGTCCTGCTAACCTTCATTCCTCTTCTCTCTAGAGCATATCTCCATCTCTCCAGGGTCTCCTCCACCTGTTCCCTACTCTCACTACAGATCACAATGTCATCTGCAAACATCATAGTCTATGGGGACTCCTGTCTGATCTCGTCTGTCAACCTGTCCATCATCATTGCAAATAAGAAAGGGCTCAGAGCTGATCCTTGATGTATTCCCACCTTCACCTTAAACACATCCATCACTCCCCCCGCAGACATCACCGCTGTCACACTACCCTCATATATATCCTGTACCACTCTTACATACTTCTCTGACACTCCCAACTTCCTCATACAATACCACAACTCCCCTGTCATATGTTTTCTCTAAGTCTACAAAAACACAATGCAACTCCTTCTGACCTTCTCTGTGCTTCTCCATCAACACTCTCAGAGCAAACATCGCATCTGTAGTGCTTTTTCCTGGCATGAAACCATACTGCTGATCACTAATCATCACGCCCCTTCTTAAACTAGCTTTCACTCCTCTTTCCCATAACTTCATGCTGTGACTAATCAATTTAATCCCTCTGTAGTTACTACAGCTCTGACAACAAAATATTATATTTAGGTATAGATCTGCTAGAAGATTTAACAGACTCACTTATATTTAATTATAAAAAATCATTAGATAAAATAGAGCAAGCAATATCTAACCGGAACAAATATATATTCACAATGGAAGACAGATTATATATTATTAAATCAGTTATTTTTCTCAAGGTATTATATCTAATACAAAGCTTTTCATTGCCACCTCCCAACTATATCATCCAAAGATTTAACAAACTAATACTAAACTTCTTGTGGTTCCCAAATAAACATTTAATTGCTTTAAATAAACATCTACCAAATTGGGAAGAAGGAGGAATTAATCTACCAGATATATATTATATCATCTGTGGTCAAAAATATAACCTTATGGTTAAATACTCATTACATGCCTATTTGGAAACAAATGCATGAACAGACTTATATAGAACTTAGTCAAAATCATATACAAGACTGTTTAACTATCATACCATCACCCCTAGTCTGGTTGTTAAAAGATCACCTAGTAGGAAAAAATAAAACAATAAATTGCCTTAAAATATATAAATATTACCTTAATAGCTTTTAAAAAATATATAAACAAAGTCCCAAATAGTAATTCTTGTTTTTTTCTGATCTTTCCAATAGCCTTTACTTCTACTATTCTTGATACATCCCAAATTCAAAAAATAAATATACTAAATAAAGGTACAATAAACTATTGGCATCAACTGGTAGAACAAGGGAAAATATTAACTAATGATCAAATAATAAACAAATATAATATAAATAATGATTCATGACTACTTCTACAAAATCTAAGACAATTCCTTATAAATAGAACTGAACAAATGCAAGTAACAGTCAGACAAATTGTTCCAGAATTTGTTGAATATCTTATTATAGTCACAAATAAACCTTATCAAGGTAATGGTTACCTGTCTAATATTTACAAGCATATTAAAAAAACAAAAGTCTACTGTGTAGGCAACTACTGGGATTACTATACACAGATAAACAACCACCCTCCTAATGAAGAAGAGAAAAAGATTATCATAAAATCATCAAGACAATCAACTTTGTCAATATATTGGCAGTTATTCACTTGGATATATTTAAACAGAAGTTTTTACACACCACACAAATTAGCCAAATCATTTGCTAGTGATGATAAATGCTAGAAATGTCAAACTAAAATAAGAGCTGACTGGCAACATATTTTCTATGATTGTAAGTGTCTCACATTGTTTTGGAAAAATATTATTTTTTTTCAAATAGTCTTTAATGATAATTATCAATTAACAAAATCAATGATATTATTCAATACCCCTATCCCGGATTGTGTGCCAAAAAAGATTTCAAGATACTATTGGCACTGGTGGCAGTTGCACGTAAAATTATCACCATACACTGGAAAAGCACAGCTTTTCCCACGTTGAAGGAGTTTAAATACATATCCTTAACAGTTGAACATATGGAAATATCTACACTGAAGAACAGAACAACCAGACCTACATCACTTTATAACTCTTGGATGAAAATACTAGAAATATATGAGAAAATGGACAAAGATTTATGACATGATTTATCATTCTTTGTAATGTACTTAAATGTATTTATTGCTTTTTTCTGTATAGACACTAATGTATATAGTTAAATAATGTTCTGATATTTATAGGTTTTAGAATTGTATATATGTTTTTCATTTTGAAATTTTGTAATGTCTGACAAAATATCACACTTCAAAAAAAAAAAAATAAATAAAGTAAAAAAATCAAAGGTCTTGCCTAAGAAAATGATTGTGGTAAGCTGCCAATAAACAAAACAATAACATCAGATTTAACAGGAAAGGGAGTAGGCTTACTTTCTATGAGCAATACAAAATGAAGGTCCTCCCTTCTGCAACAAAATAGTTGAGACCCTGGTAACTAACTAGAAAGCCTCCAGCTTATGACCTTCAGGTAAAGCAGAAACTTGTGTCCTTGTCGCCTCTTCTTTTGACCAACACCTGAACATGGGGTGCCCTTTACCACAGGCTGAGTGTATATGCTGAAAACAACAGACTGACCATGGGCAGAAACCATGTTAAATCCCCAACATGATTTAATGTTATTAGAGCTGCTTTCTGCAACAACTTGACTGGAGATCTTAGACGTGTCAACCATGACACTAACCAAGAATCTACATGCTTCTCTTTCCATTTCAGGGAAGTGTTGAGTCTTATAAACTTCTGGTCGTACCATAACAAATGACCCCCCCCCCAAACCACTGCAGATTCCCTGATAAAATTAAAATAAGATAACAAAAGCAAAGCCTGACTAGGATCATTCTTGACTAAGATGGCCATAAAATAAATAAATCCAGCAACCCAGTTGTCCCAGTTGTGCAACTGGGCTTTACCTGCTTGCCTCTTACCCAAAACTGTCATGGCTGTCATAAAATCTTTGCTCCTGATGACTTGTGCATTCATCAAATGCTGGACTCCTTTGTTACTGACCAAATCAAAATATCAGTATACCCTCCCTTCAAAACCTTATCTCTCACTGACTGAGGTATATGTGAAATAATAGCTGAACCTGCAGAGACCACAGTACCTTTCTCCCTGGAAAGACCCCTGTTGTTCCCCTTGAATAAGAAGTGGCCCACCCATAATTAGCCTCTCAGAGTCCCAAGCTGACCCAGCAACATTAATCTCATCCCTATTTCTGTCCTGAAAACTCAACTCTGCAAACAAATCAAACAAATTGAATTTATCAGCTTCAGATAAAGTATCCAAAAATGTACCCGAGTATTTGTCTGCTGACTGTACCATAATCATACCCTGTTCTTATCTACCCATTAAGTCAGATACATTGCCTGTTGTCTCTACTGTACCCACAGGCAAAGTCACTTCACTGGGAGGAGAACCCACCATAGTGTCACACCCATTCTTCTTTCAGTGACATCTGGCATGCTTGACTGGAAGGGATGCATCACTGGAATCCTGCACTATCAGGTCACTACACATCCTTTTGCTTAGGTCGACATTTTCAGAGCTGGTCTGTTTCTACTTCACTGACATCTCATAACGAAGTGCCTCCACCTGGACTGCCATTTCCACCCATCTTGCCTAAAAATCTGACATGATCTGGCCACCGCTACTCAGGAGGTTCAACTTAAAGAACACAAACATAAAACCAGCAGCAAGAAAAAAAAAACAGTTGACAATTAAGTACAAAACACTAAGTAACAGAAAAGAGTGGTAAAAAAAACATGACAGCTGTGATGTAACTATAAAGCACCTGATCCTAGAACTTCAGATGTTGACAGCAGAAAACTGTGCACTGCTACTGTGGACATTCTGGAATCCCCAGAGTTATAAACCATAATCAAAGTAACCTCTGGCAAGCATACCATTGTCCCATTCACACTCAGGCCTAAATAGCACCTTCCCACACTCAGCTGTACCAAACAATAATAAAAACACAAAAACACTCCCCACCCATATCAGAACAAGCCGGAGACAATTCCTAAAACACACCCACCTAGAACCACACCAAATATAAATCCCCAAACACTGATACAGCCTCCAGAAAAACTATGAAAGAAGCCCACATAGAAAACAGGCTCACAGAATTTCTGGCAATCTAACAATCCACCAAGACCAACACACAAGCACTCAAAATCTGTCCCTGCCAAGGAACCCTGTCCCTCACCAAGCCAGGCCCAGTCCATCTGTCCCACACTGAGTCCAGTGGATAGCTCCCAACTGACCAGGGACAACTCCCAATAGAACAAGGTAAAAATCCAGAAACAATCAGGGGCAATCAAGGACACCTTCAAAAGACCCTTATTAAATTGAAACCCCTGGCAAAAAAAGAGAACATTAAGCAACAGCTAATCTCTACAGCAAGGAAGGCCACAAGTCCAATGCACTGTCATCATTTATTAAATGAAAATCACTATCTTTCCTCCTTCCTTTATATCATCGGTCCCTGTAGGAGCACTCTCCATCCATAACCAAGAGAAACAGACTAACCAACACTGGATCACACCATCAGGAAGGGACACCTCCAAAATCCCTGTACTGTCAACCTGAATGTTTATTTTTAACTCTTTCTACAATTAAACCTTGAAAAGAGGTGCCCGCTTAGTAGTTTGCTTACCTACAACATAGTATGATTATGACTACAAACTACTTAAAACACAGCAAGGACTTATGGGAATAATGATGTAGTATCCCATAATTCTTAGATTCCATAATGGCTATATAGACCTTGGATAGTTTTAGTACAGAAATATGAATTAAAAACCCATACTTGCAAAATTCAATGTGGACAGTCTTTGAATTGCATGAACTGGAGTGGGCCACAAAGAAGAATATAGTGGGATAGACTGTGGCTTGTTGGCCATATGTTGCAAAAGCTTCCACTGCAATGAACGCAATCCATTTAGCAGATGCTGAAGAACACAGGGTGGTGAGATAATTAGATTTTCTGGCATCTACTTTCTAGTTTTAAAATCAGGAAAACTATTGGTATAAAAAATAACTTCCCCCTCATTTTGAACAATTTGTGGTAAAACGTTTTATGAGTACAACTAATGTACTTGTAAAATAATTATAGTAATCTGTAATAGAAAACAAAATCATTCCTTAATATTCAGTTTTCTGCCTGTCACATATCAATTAGTAAAAGCTATCAGTTCTGTGTGTTAGCAGGTAAGCTAAGCATGGACACTGGTCACTTAAATGTAATCTGTGTCAATGCCAATCCAAAGACTACTATTAATTATTATTATTATTATTATTATAGTCACTAAAGGAGTCAGACTTTAATCTTTAGGCATGGTTTTCTTTATTATGTGTAACTTAATAAACATATTCATAGGTCACTAGATAAATGCTGAGCTAAATTTCCAACTCATAAAATCAGTTGTATTACTGAAGTAGTTTGACCTTTTCTGTCGCTGGAAACATGTCTCCATCATTATCCTTTACTAGTCAGGTACATTTGGTGAAGCTTCACTGCAATTGTCCTGGTTTATATTCCCGAACATTTAATGAGAACATATTAAACTATTATGGAGATACAGCCTTTTCTTATGTAGGAATCAAAAACAGCCCCCCAAAAAATCACATACTACATGGCTGGTGTAGTATATTGTCTTGGATAAAATCACAGACTTAATACTCTACTTAATAATCTGGTTAAATAAGAGATACCACATCATTATACATTTTATTTAAAGTACATAAGGGTTATATTATTATGACGGTTACTAAGTAGGGCAGGACCAGCTCAAATGTCACACTGATGGGGGAAGGGATGTGAATTTAACATGTGTACCAATAACACTTTGTTTTACAGCACAATAAACCACTACCATGCCTGATTAAAAAAAAAAAAAAAAAATATATATATATATATATATATATATATATATATATATATATACATATTTAGAAAGCTTGTGAGGAAATTATTACTCTATTTTTGTTTTACTTGGATCGCTTGTCTGTGTACTTAATAAGGGATTTTTGACTGGAAACAGACTGCCTGCCTTGCTTGGATTACTTTTGAATACTTAGTAATGCTGTGTAATTATATATTTTCTATTATTATTTTTTGTTTTGTTTTGTTTTGACTTAAGACGAGTTTATGTTTGCTTTTTCTACTACTATTGTTTGATCTGATTAATATACAGTGATTAACTAGAGATATATGGACTGAAAATATTCCACACAGAGAAGTTCCTTACACTGTTTTGTTTTTGGACTCACTACACTTGTTTAGTGGGTTATTTTGAGACTTCAGGGATATCACGGAGATTACTTGTCAAATGCTATATAACAAGACATTCAACCAAGTAGTCTTTCATCAGGTCTAATTCCCAAATATCTGTTGTCAACATTGAAAAAGCTGTTTGTTGTTTACAGACACACTCCCTGCATATAGATGTGAATAGTAAGATAGTACCAGCTTCACTACTCCACTGAAGACCTGCAAATAGTAATCTGCAGTCAGACACGTGTGGAAGTGCCACAAATAACCCAATTTGAGCAAATTATAGATTAGCATGCTATGCTAATTAATCTCATTGTGTAGTCAGTATGCGAGGCCTACAAGCAGAGTATGAGGAGTCTTTCATGTGAAGACTGTATGTGCTAAAGGGTAGAAGACAATGTTATGGGTGATATCTCTAACACAGGGACACATCTAAGGAAAAGTGAAGTCACAGCCTCATTGTGTCAGCAGACCAAGTATAATACCTAAAAGTGTCTTTGCAAGACACAGCAATAAGTTCATGGACAGAATGCACAGCAGGAGATTAGGGAGAAAAATGTGATCCCATGCCAAATATACAGATGGAGCAGAGACAGTGTGATGGTATGACAGTGGGCTATTGATGAGACACTTTAGATTTACAGCATGTATGCTACACAAATTGCGTGGCTCCTCCCTTATAAGAAAAGGTTACTGCATGTAATTGAAAGGGTAGAAAGTCCATTAGGTGTGAATACTTATGGGTCCTTTAAACTTTCTTTGCAACCTTTATATACCTT
Organism: Protopterus annectens; assembly: GCF_019279795.1. Lineage (NCBI taxonomy): Eukaryota > Metazoa > Chordata > Ceratodontiformes > Protopteridae > Protopterus > Protopterus annectens. Next base: position 160,525,621 of record NC_056742.1, read on the forward strand.
TTCTTTTATGCCATGGGTCCTGGTTACGATCTTGGTGAATTGCGTTGCCTATTGGAGAAAGTAACTGAAGAGTAGAGTAATTTAGAATGAGGGTTAATGCAGTTCATTACAAGTACAAATGAAGTGTAGTTGATGGATTTTCTGAAAACTGAATATGAAGATTTTAGAAATACAGCTTAACACATAGTACTAACAGCAGTCCTAGAAAAGGCATTTCTCTGAATTGCTGCATTATTGTTGTTTGATGGGGGAGATCAGTTTGGAGGCAAGGTTGCTTAGTAGTGTGTACAAGACTGTGGAGGAGCTTAAGATAAAGAAAATAGAAAACATTAGAAAAAATGTCATTTTCTGAAAGTAATAATAGATAACACATTGGAGGCTACTTGTTTAATAGCAATATGTGTCTTCACAAACATTGTTTCATACCTCAGGGGTTAAGGATGCTCCCAAATGTAGATGATTTGTGCTGGAGGTATTAATAGTCAGTACTGGGTATATGGGCACATATTTATGGCCTCGGCCGTCTTTAGTTAATTTAATGATGAAGTAGAAGATTGATAATCTAAGCTTTTTAAAAGGGATTTGCAGATTACTAAACAACTTAAATTAATGGTATGGAATCAAAATATTTATTATGGCCCAAAAGAAAAAAAAAGTGCAGTGCTTCTTTAATAATGTTAGTGGGTAAGAAAACTATGAAAATAACTACTAAAAGCTGGAAATCCAAGACTGTGCTAACAGTTAAAGATGCAATAATAATGGTAGATGAACTAGAAATTAGAGGAAGTCGGCAAAGAAAACCTCTTGCAAAAGTGTGTTACCTTGGAAAAGTTATAGAAAATCAATTAGGGATCGATTTGTGCTCTGGACATGATGTTTAATAAGATGGATGGAAGCCTTTGATTACTGAATGTGTCTGCCCTCCTTGAAATTCATTATTAGCTCGCATGAGAAAGAAACACGTCTATCATTTCTATGGTATAATTGGGGTAGCTGGCTATAAAACATATGAGGGAATTTATAAATATGAAGATGGGGTATAAATGGGAATATAGCCTGGAAGTTACATGCAGTTGTTTAATAATTGTTTATGTTTTCTTTTTTGCGTACTCTCTTCTTTAAAACATTGTCAAGCATGTTGTCAGGTTTTGGAAAATGTCAAAGGGAAGACTATTTACAAAATACAAAACATTTCATATGTATGAGTATTAAAGAAAAATGCATCAGATGTAAATATGTTTTTGAGCTATAGTATTGTTAAAATCTTTTTGATTTTTTTTTTATTAATGTTCAAGAAGTTGAGGTATAATGTTGAATGGATTAAGAGGTATTAAAATCAGTGTGGCTCTTTTCTCCACTGAGCGCTTCTACATAAAGTGGTGTCCACTACGTGCAACTCTACCATACAATAAGTTACCACATGGTTTTCAACTACAATGCTATTCTTTTCCCAGCTCTGTAATAGAGAGGGCTAAAGCCCTGACTATGTACCGAATTATCGAAGTTTAGCTACAAGCTTGTGTGCTAAAAGAGTCTAGCAAGGAGAGGAATAATTGAATGGGAAGTGCCAGATGACATACTCTGGAGGGAGGGACTGGTGATCTGGTGGCTATTTCATCACATGCAAGCAGACGCTGTCATTCTGTAGAAAATGTGTGGGCTGATTGATTACAGAGGGCTGAGGTCTAGCAAGCAGAGGGAGGAGGCATGGAAAAATGCTTTGCTTGCAGATTGCCTTGAGGTACAGTATTGTGTACCATTTTGGGGTCTCTGTTTGCTGTCCTGTTGATAGACTGCTCCCCAGATTTTAAGACAGACCTGCCAGGGTAGACTGATAAATGCATGGCTAGGCATTCACCCTTCCTGATAAAGAAAAATGTTATTAAGTCCCAGGCTCTCATAATGGTAATATCCATATCCATAGGGGAAAATCCACTTAAATTTGGAAGTACTCTAAAAAGAATTTATGTACCATGGGTATGACAAACTACTAGTGGTGGTGTCCAGCCACCAACCTTTGAATGCAGAACTTTATCTCATAGAAAATCATGCAAACTCCCCCCTTCTCCCTTCATGATGAAGTACTATTCTGTATCCAGAAACATTGGCAAAAAAATCCCTCAGTGTTACACTGGTTGGTGGTACCAAATTTGTAAACAAGAGAAGCAAGAACTTTCAAACACAAAGGATCTCCTTCCAGCACCTATCACATGGACTTATAACTGGAAACTCATTCCTTTTGAGGATTTTTTGTGACCATATGACTTGCTTAGTCTGTTATATCTGCTCCAGGTGTATGACATATTATTCATAGGTTCATAGGTAGGTACTAGGCTATCTGCCTGAGGGCATTTATAAGCCTAGCCAGAGTGTGTCAACTTTCACCGCCCCATTGATTAATTAACTGAGCCTCTGTCAAGCAGAGCCAATGAAGTGATCCCAGGGGTGTATTTTCTGTTACCCATCCACTCGTCAAGGCTTCTCTTGAAGAGTGTTAGTGAGGGGTTCTGCGAAATGTAGTTAGGAATTTTGTTCCAAAGCATGGGGAGTCTCTGTGACAGGAATCTATCCCTCCAGCCTGTTCTATTTATTGTTGTGGTGAGGTTTAGCTCACTAGAGCATGTGGCTCGCAGTGACTTGGATTTCTTTAGGTGGAGCATGTCCATCAATTCCAAGTTGGACATGGCTTTGTAAGTCTGGCAGAGATCACCTCTGAGTAAGCGATATGTCACTGAGTACAGCTGGAGTTTTTCAGTTGGGCTGCATAGGACATATGTTTGAGGCCAGTAATCCTCTTGGTGAGGTGCCTTTGTGGTCTTTCAAGCTGTTGGAAATGTCTTGTGATGTACATCCCAAATGGGGCATTGTACTCTATGATGGGTCTGATGAGTGACGAGGAGAGGGGCACTATAACCTCTTTATTTCTAGATGCGAACCCCTTAGTAATTACATGGGCCACATAGAAGGATTTCCTAACTACTTTGGCAATATGATTGTCAAAGGAGAGAATACTATCCCCAGATTTCTTATTACCTCTTCTGTATTAAGTGGGCTGCCGCCTATGTGGTAATTCGTGGGTGTTTTGTTTTTCCCAAACAGGATGACTATGCATTTTTTGGCATTTAGCTTGAGACCATGACTTTGACACCAGGTGTCTGTCTCAGTAAGGCCTGTTTGGAGGATGTCCATGTCAGCCGGAGAGTCAATTATGGCTCACAGTTTGCAGTTATCGGCGAACAAGCTAACTGCACCATTGATTCAGTGGTATACATAGCTTCTTGATCACAATGTAGACTTTTTATATTGAAAATATCTTGCATGGATATTCTGTCTAGGTTTATAAATAACAGTACACTATCAGAAGTCAGTTCAGCCACAAAGCTTTATTGAAGAACTCCCTGGTTTAACAAGATAATCCAAATTAACTTCCCCATAATAAAGATAGACTGGTGCCTGAAGCTGAATGGTAAATTAGGATGAATGCTTATTGCACACCTCAAATAGATGTCTTCTTAGATTCACAAAACTATATCACAACAGGTACTTCTATTTCTTTCCATTTGATGCATCAGTCATTCCCTCAACACTGATTATATCTCCATGTTCTTACGTTTTAAACTATATGCTGGTATTTACAGTTTCCATTATTTCATTAACATCACTCTTTCTTTCCAGTTTTATTAATAACCCCACACTTTCTTTCTTATTTATGTTATATCTTCTCACCTATCAGTTTTTGTCAGACCAATGTTAATTTACTTAGTTTCCTTCCAAAAAATGATATATTGACTTCATTCTTATATTTCCTTATCTTCATACAAAGTATCAGAGCCTGGGCCTTGACTTAGAAAGAATGCAGCTATGAGCAAAAGTTCCTGTAGCAGAAAGTGTCAGCTTTTGTGAATACAAAAAAACTGTGATTGAGAGATGCATTAATCACCATGAGGAAAGACCACATAATCGTCTAACTTGCTTATCTCTGAATTGCATGCTGTTACTGTTAGTGCAAATCAGCACTTTGTTGTGGTAAGCACTGCTAACAGTCTGTGGACCACATTGGTAAAGACAACCCTTCCTATCATTCTCCCATACACAGGCACACATTCAAACGTGCACACATAGATCCCCATACCTTTCAACAGTCCCTGAGTCCACAGAATGCTTCTTACATTTGTCAAGTTCCTCATCTTGGAAAAATACAGTCTGTCAGTAATGATAGACATTAGACATTTCATAGTTCTTATAGTTTATTTAAAGCTTTTTGCTGCAAAGTATGTTGTTCTATTAGCTTCTTAACCTACAGTAATATTTCAAATAGTTCCTTGGTGTCTATTATTTATCTCCATGTAGTACAACCATTGGTCAATAGTCCAGGGATAATTGAGTGGAACCTCCCATACATTCATATTCACCAGTCCCTCCCGCTCACACACACACACACACGCACACACACACACACACACACACACACACACACACACACACGCACACACACACACAAACCTACTTTATCTCTCCACTAATTAACTTTCCCTACTTTAACCACCTAGACAGAGAAGCTTTAGACCAGACATGATGCTACAGACATGCACACATGTTTTCACGTTTATACACATGCTCACATTCTCCACAAAACTCCCCTACATTTACCTAATACATGGTCTCTCCCATTGAAAGTAATGGGTGAATCTCTTGGCTGCATAATCTTTCCTGTAGGCATTTCTGGGAGAGAGTATATGACTAATTATCATATGCTTTTCTCCAGAATGCCTCATTAGTATTGTGGTAGGCCATGGAGACAGGCCATTATGAGGATTCTACAGACTACATAGAACCAGTGCAGTGGGACTGGCTGTTTATAAATCAGAAAGGGTTATTGCCTTTGAAAAAACAGCTGAGTTAGGGCTTAGTGCTGGAAGTTGTCCTTTCTCAATACCAGGACTGATCAAGTTTAAAATTCCCCAGCTATTGGCATAACAGCCCACACAGATCCTTCTCTTTGTTATGCCTCACTTCAAGGACATGCAACTCTGTTACACTAATTTTAAAATTCATTTTGACATATCTTAATTTATTTTTCAAGTTGTTTTGAGCCTCAGTGTATCCACTCCTACATAGATAAAGGATCTTTAGCTACTGACACAGTGGCTGGCACATCTCCCTCTTAATGGTGTGTCTCCACTCCCTGAACCTGCCTCATCTTACATGTTTGTTTTTTGTTTATAACTGTGTTTTTTATTTATTTATTTTGAGGGGACCTTTTGACCCTCTCACACTACAGCACCCCCCCCACTTTCCAGTGGCACTGAGTGTACCTCTGCCTTGTGTACACAGACCCGTCCAATATTCCTGTCTTTCTCACTCTTGTTCCTCCCAATCTATGCTATGTCTAATGCGTATTTTTCCCATTGATTCAGCTGTGTTCTACACATCCAGTCATGCTAGTGAACTTTTTTTCTTTTTTTTTTTTTTTGCTTTGTTTTTGGTCACACCCTTCACGTCTAATTCATTTTCCTGGGATCTAATCAGCCACTCCACCATTACCAAGGAAGTATGAATGCCTCCTACCTTGAATGCAGCTGCCAGTCAGTACCAGACCGTGGCCATTATCAGCCAACCTTCAGACAGGTCTGCTTTTACGCACTGGCATCTTTTTTTCCCATCCTGCATTGAGCAGTTCTTTAACTACCCAATTTTAATAACAAAGGACCTCATCCAGTCTGCCTTGTCCCAGTAGACCCATAGGTTTATATATTATTTTTGAGTAGATGACACCATTCTCCAGTAGAACTAATCAGTCATTAAGCTACCGCTCCAGATCCCACTGAACTCCCTTGCCCCCATTTGGTCTGTGACCAACTTCTGGGATTGATCTATCATTAGCCATATTTGGTATTTGCTTCCTTTGTTTTCACATTGGCCCAGGCTGTTCAATCCAGGCTTTTAAAAATATTTCCCAGTAGTCCAGCAGCCAGTCACCCACACATACCTTTTAACTGTCCCTGATTTTGCAGAACATCCCTATTTTTTTTATCTCACAATTTTACCTTGTCCTTCAAAAAAATATGTTATTTTCTGGAAAATTACTAGGGATTGCAGTCAGTCATTAGAGTGTTAGACTTGTTATTGTTCAGAAAATGCATGTTAATACAAAAGTTCCCCCTTTTTTTTTTTTTTTTTTTTTTTAACTAAAGAAGCCCCAAACACACACACACACGAATCCAGGAGGATATTCAAATTTGAGACTTTAGGGCTTTATTCCTTTACTCTGTGCAGCAAGAATATAATACATATGTCAATGCAGTCAATCTCTTTTTTGTAGTAGTGGATTGAACACGTAGCCGTAATGAAACTCTGAAATGGGTGAGGTGAAACATTGCCTTTGTATAATGTTATTGTAACACTAAATATGTTCATTAAGATTCAATAGTTTCTTAAGGTGCAGAATACAAAAAAGTGATGTCTGTTAGCAGAAATGAAGCATTGTCCATCAAACATTTATCTAAACCTTGGATAAGGTTTCCTCCAGATATACATCATTTTTGCTTATAGTCCATCAAAAGAAATGTGATATTTGAATTCAATGTATATAAAGTAACCACCTCTTAATGGCTTAGTAAATCATTCTTTACTACTGATGTGGAAAAATGCATCTTCATTTTTCTTCTGGCTGATCCCATAATAACATCACACCCTATCGTCTTTCATACCTTTTGGAAAGGTGGTACATTCCTACACTCTGCAGATTCCACTAATATAAAACTTTTTCTTATGTTCCTCCTTTCCTTTCTTCCATTGAGTCAAATCATATAGACAAACCATATGATGTTTTTTGTATGTCTTTACTAGTTGTTCTTGTCCTTCTTCATGCAGCTGTACACCATGGGTTGTACAGAAACTCATAGCATCATTGGCTGTTACAAGACAGTTGACTGAGAAGCTTACTAGTGGCCCAGTCACTGCAGTTCCCTCTACATACAACAGTTCACTACCTCATTCCTTCAGTGTTTGTGGGTCAAGTCCAGGGATGCATTTGCAATTGCCCATCCATTCATCCAGGTTGCTTTTAAAAAGGGTGAGGAAATACTTTGTTTAATGTGGTGGAGCAATTTGTTTCCAGAGGACAGGAATTATTTGAGTGAGGTATCTGTCCCTCTAGTAGGTTGTACCTATGTCATGGTGAATGTTATGTACTTTAGTATGGTTTATAGTGTTGACAGCTTTGTAAATATGAGGAAAATCATCATTTCAAACTATGTAGGCCAGGCAGATGTTACCCGTATGGAGTCTGTATGAAACTACAAATAGAAGTTTAGCTTTCAGGTGTTCTGAATATGTAATAGAACTCAGGCCATTGATTTTTCTCTATGAAGAAACATTTGAGACATTGAAATTGAGTCATATGCCTAGAAGGGTACTTGTCAAAATGACCCCTGCATTCAGTTATGAACCTAAGAAGAGAAAGGTTCAGAAATATGATATCATCATTGGATTAGGAGGATATACCCTTGTAATCCACTGTGCTGCAAAGAAGGGTAACATGGCTACATGGCAGTCAAGGTAGAGCTAACTATAAATACATAAGTTTATGTCTGTGATAACTGTGTCTGTTCTGAGGGGGTGCCATTAATATAGTTGAAATAAATCTGTTCCCTTTTGCCACAGGATACAATATTAGTCTTTATGTCTTAGACCGGTTTGATTAGATTTAGGTATTTGGTGGAGGCTTACATTGCCTAAAGAGTCACCATGGATATAGATAGGATCATGGCAAATATACAAAATCCCTGTGGAAAAACGTGCATCCTCTGCAAAGTAGATAATGTAGTCAGATATCTCCATCCAAAGAGTCAGTCATTGTAAGCCCATAGAATAACATCAGTAGCTGATTCAGTTATCTTTTGTTTATAGTTAGATATCATAACCCTACCAGACAACCTTAGTACTATCATACAAACACCCTTGCTTCCTTTTACCTAATTCCCAACTTCCAGTTAACCTTTCAGCACCATTCCCAACTACCTTTCTCCTTGCTATACTGCTTTGGTCTATATACATTCATGGGCACACTCCCTCCTACTGGCTGCTATCTATTTTACATTGTATCTTCTACTTTTCCCATATAAACCCTCACTTCTTCCTATTTTTCCTACATTCTCAAACTGTAGCCTTTTAACCCCACTATTCCTTACATTTCATAGAGGATACTAGGACAACCTAACTCTCTTCCTTCATAGAAAATACTTCTTTCCTACCTACCCTCTATCAGCTTTCAGACTCAGCCACCACTAAATGTCCTTCTACCATGCAACTTCTTTTTCCTTCTTGATTCTTATTTTACCACTACCTGACAAATATAACATGCAGATCCCTTTTCTTAATCATGCTGCTACTCAACATATCTTCTATTCTTCTCCTGTTACTGGGCCATCTTACATCCTACCATGACCCTGTAATAGCTCTCAGCGTCTATCCACCTATTCATACTTCCTCCCTACATTCTCCATACATCGCTCCAAACCTATTAAATTACACCCTTCACATTTACTCACAATATACACTGATTAACTCCATTTCAACTCAAATCAAAACAAAATTAGGTTTAAAATACTTTCCAGAAAACAAGTATGAATAATTCCCCAGTATACTAAAATCCTTCTAGGAGGAGAGTAGGAGACATTCACCCTAATTCTAGTTTCACCTATTACAATGGACATCAAGACAATTCTCTTCCACACACTTCTCTAACCCTATAACAGTCAGCCTCCAACCCGAGTAATCGCACATTATAGCAAGTCATTAAATTCCCTATTAGACTGGATCCTAGTAATGGACCCTAGTAAATGCACCACCTCAGGTTCAGTGTCTGACTTCTCAGTGATCATCCCCAAATCTATACAACCAGACACCACTCACATCCAGTTAAATAGCATGTTTATAAAGCAAAATACGTTTCCAAGTTTAACACAAAAATGTTCATTATTAACTTATCATCTATTAACTGGAACTTCCTAAAAATACTCCTCGTAGATGATACTGTAAATTACTGTGATACAGCTTACCTGAGTATCCTAAATAGCATTCCACCTCCTAGACGCAAGAGACTAAAAACAAATATTGCAATTTTGCTATCCAAAAAGAATAGAATGCTAATGCAGGATAGACAAAACAAATGGGAAGAATGGCAAACATATAAAACACCATAATATCTTGAAAACTTCAGAATGCTTTGTAATTGTACTAAAACATAAATTAATGAAAGCAAAAAACTATACTATAATCATTTTCAGAATAATAGTAAACACAACCCTAAAAATAATGGACAGCTATTAAAGACATTTTGCATCCAGGCCATAAGTTCAACCCTAACCCCTCTCCCAATAACTCAACATCAAAAAATGCAATACAATTTAATTCTTACTTTATCGACAGTATAGCATCTCAAACCAAGGTTTCCCCAAAATCTAATCCTAATCCTCCCAGCAGCCATGTATTACCACATCCACTTTCACCTTTAAACCTGTGCTCACATCCTATAGAAAAGTACTCTTAAACAAAATGAGAAGACGCTGATGGCTGTTATCTCCAAATAGGCCTTTACTAGTGCAAAACACAAGCGTTTTCACAAACGAGCTTCTTCAGGTGTACATTAAGCACTACAAAAACATACCTTTTATATCAACATACAAACCACATGATCAAAGTTCTTAAATACAAAGGCTTTAAAATATACAAAGAAGTATGTATATAAAAAAGCTTCTCAGATGCACACATGTAAAATATTCATACAAAAGTATATAAATGCATTTAATACATATAAAAAATTAAAAAAAACATCATATTATCATTCAAATGTCACCCTGTCTAAGGCTCTCATAAAGGTTAGGTTGGATGGAGAGTACACTGGTACTACTCAGTGTGGGTCGTGTAACTGGTGTAGCTTTATAGATAATGGTTTGTCATTTTGTCACCCTGATCAGGGCAAGGATTACACTTTTCATGTTTCTGCCACATGTGACAGTAGACATGTTGTCTACCTTGCCAGTTGCAGGATCTGTGCCAAGTTTTAGGTTGGCAAGACAGACAGACATCTTAGAGAACGTATCAGGGAACATGTTTATAACATCAGGAAAGGCAGTAACACCAATGCACTTGCCAAGCATGTTGCCAATACAGATATATCCCATGTTTTTAGCTTTAGAGTCATCAGCTTACTTTATGAGAGCCCTAGACAGGGTGACATTTGTAATAGGACTGAGAATTTGGAAGCCATATGGATTACAAAATTGAGGAGTACTGAAGGGCATGGGCTTAATGAGTGTATTCCTTTAAGACCTAGGATGAAAAGGAGGCCCTTGAAAAGATAATTTCTTGAATGATAATATGATGTTTTTTTAAATTTTTATATGTATTAAATGCATTTATATACTTTTGTATGAATATTTTCCATGTGTGCATCTGAGAAGCTTTTTATATACATACTTCTTTGTATATTTTAAAGCCTTTGTATTTAAGAACTTTGATCATGTGGTTTATATGTTAATATAAAAGGTGTGTTTTTGTAGTGCTTAATGTACACCTGAAGAAGCTTGTTTGTGAAAGCGCTTGTGTTTTGCACTAGTAAAGGCCTATTTGGAGATAACAGCCATCAGCGTCTTCTCATTTTACTACAAGGACATTATTTCTATAGCGGTTTTGGTGTGTATTTGCTAGTAACTGCTGTTCTTAGGTTACTCTTAAACAAAATCAAAGCATGCTCTATTTCAACTGAGAACCTTCCAAGTGAATACCTTACACCAGCAGTGACTACCCTGACTCAATCCTTATAAACAAGTCAGCCCAGGAATTCCACATTCCCTCTCTCTCAGGAAAAAGTCACACATTATCCCTCGGTAGAAAAGAAGAAATTCAATGGCTCTACTTTTTCTTATAGAAATCTCATCCTTTAAAAAAGAAAAAGTATGAGCCCAATTATGCGAAAGTGCAGTTAAATGAAAGTGCACTTTCGTGACTACTGGTTCAGCGAACTGGTAAAGTTACAAAAAAAAAAAAAAAAAAAAAAAAACACTGCAGACATTTTGCAGGGGGAAAGCCCCCCTACACATCCACTAATTTATATATACTAACTCTAAGATGGCACTAAAGTGGGGAAACAGGTACTGTATATTCCTTTATCCCCACTGTAGTGTGATGCGATGCTGCAGTATTTCTTTTGTAATTTTACTGGCTTGTTAAACCACTAGTCATGAAAGTGCACTTTTGTTTAAGTGCACTTTTGCATAAATGGGTTTGTACTTTTTCTTTTCAAAAAGGATGAGCTTTCGATAAGAAAAAGTAGACCCAATTCAACAGACATTACTAACTTTAGACCTATAGCAATCTTGCCCCCCCTCTCCAAAATACTTGAAAAATGTAGTCAGAAACAATTGCTAAGCTATCTCTTTTCTAGAAAAACAACTATCCACAACACACTTTGGCTTCCATCCTTCCCATAGTATTAACAATGTACTTCTAACCTATATAGATACTGTCAATAAAGCTAGAGATAATGACAAACTAGTCTCCTTCTTATTTCTAGACTTGCCTAAAGCCTTTGACACAGTTTGTCACAGCAGACTTCTACTATAGATGTCCTCATTAGGTCTCTCTCAGCCCAACCTTCTATGGTTCAAAAGCTACGTATCTAATAGGTATCAGTCAGTAAAATGGCACCACACCCTGTCTCCATACCTCCCAGTCACCATCATTATACTACAAGGCTTTATCCTTGGTCCCCTCCTCTTTAACATTCTCACCAACACCCTCCACACATCCACACAAGAGGTCTCCCTAATACAGCAGATGATGCCACATTTGTTTGTACATCTGACAATGTGGCATACCTCCAAAAATTACTCAGGAAGCTTTAACAGTAACTGAAACGTGGTTTTGGAAATCACAACCCTTAAAAAAAGTTTCCCTAAGTCGTCTCTCTTGATAATACAACCATTGATGTCACTTCTCATTGCAAGTTATTAGTGGATGATAATCTTAAATTCAACCTGCATATACAAAATTGGATAAGAAAAACTCATCAAAAACTAAGGATGCTTTATGGAGCCAAAAACTTTCTCACTGGTACAACTAAAGCTACATATTCCACTACACTTCTTTATGATGGTCCTAACCTTAATAACCTATGGCCATCACAAAAATCAAACTTGAACCATGCTATATCAAAGCTGCTAAATGTTCAGCAAATACCCCTTTCAGATCCCACAACTGTATAGAATAAAAAAGACTAAATTTTTTTGAACTACCTCATTAATTAACATATACACAGCTTCTTACAATCTTAAAAAATTATTCAACTTCCATCTATTTGTCCAGCAAAAAATAACATTTTGCACAACTATGTTTCTATTCAGTCATTATGATCTAATAACCAAAAACTGCTGTCTGTCTACAAACCTATCAAATCTGCTGGGCATTGTCTGCACTTGTACCATGTTGCTAAGGCCCAGAACTCCTTATTATATCCATCAGATCAATCCCTCCCTCCCATCCTACAAAACTATTCTGAAAGACTTCCTAGCTAGACGTTGGGCCGATTCCTGGTCAACACCAGATTAGCTTATGTTGAAAAAGAACTCAGCAATATATTAAGGTCAATTGAAACTGTATTAAGAGACACAGATGATATATTTTGGCAGCGTTGGGGGGTTGCCATGGACACCCCCTGTGCTAATAGCTATTCTAATTTAGTACTAGCAGATTGGGAGCTTGAACACATACTTAGTCTTATGAATCCTTGGGTTGAGAACATACTTTATTATGGTCGATTTGTGGATGACCTTTTCATTCTGTGGAAAGGAAATGAACAGCAATTCATTGCCTTTCCTGAATACATGAATATGACTACTACCTTACTGGAATTTACAGCCCAATGGTCAAGGGTGACTATTAACTTTCTGGACGTCAACATTACATTAAGTGAAAGGAATGATATACATACTGCGCTACATCATAAAAGTACACGGAGAAATCATTATCTGTTAAAAAGCAGTATGCACCCTAGGCACATCACCAGAAACATCATGCAGAATGAGGCATTGAGAATAGAAAACAGATGCAGCCAAGAATCTGTGAGACACAAAGAAATAAAATTCCTACAGGAAAACCTTAAGGCTAGAGGCTATAATGAGGAAGATGTTAATGGATACATGAGAAAAAACAGAAATAAGGTGGAAAAAGTTAAGCAAAGCAATATGAGAGTTATGCTAACGTATAGTACAGATAATATAACAATTCAGAACGTGATAAAACAATTTTGGCGGATTTTAACCCAGGATCCCTGACTGAAAGAGATTGTGGGTGAGAGACCGAACTTTGGATATAAAAACAAAAAGAATCTGAAAAGACTTCTTTGTACTAAAGATGGCCTTGATAAACCATTGATTTGGAGGCGAAAAGGCACTTTTAGATGTGACAACTTTTCAGCCTGTTCATATATAGATAATGGAAATTGTTTTGAACATCCCAAAACCAAAAGATTTTATTCATTTAATGTAAAGGCCACATGCAATACGCCAAATTTTGTGTACCTAGCAACCTGTAAATTATGCCCTGCATACTATGTAGGAAAGACAAATCAACCTTTCAAAAATCATGTCCTTAGACATTTACAGGATGTACGCAACAAAGATCCACATAATGCATTAGCTGTGCATGTGAATACTTTCTCTGATCATTACTTTACTTTTAAAGTTATTGAACAAGTGTTTGTGAACTTAAGGAAATGAGATGTTACAAACAAAACTGAGGTAGGAGAAACTAAGTGGATTATCAATTTATGGGCAAATACCAGGCCTGAATAATGTTATTCCAATAAAACCTGTTAAAAGCTGGAAGACCTACCATTGACTGACACGAAGGTGTGTCAGCCATAAGATCATATGTTTGGTTTGACTAGCTATGAATGGAATAGACACACTTACCAATAGACATGCTATGATGTTACCTTTTTCAAGATTGGGTTCATGCCTATTCTATCCATTGGAAAAGTAACAATGAATTAAACTACGTATATTAAGGAAACAGAAATTGCCTCACATATAAAGCAGCTTGTTGTCCCTGTACATTTATGATCCAAAGAAGACTTGAAAGCGCTTATCGTTTGGAATATACAGGGACTTTTATCATATTTTAAATACATTTAATAAATTGATTTTAAAAGTTGCTGTTAAGCTGTGGAAGTTGTTAAGCCGTGGAATTGCAGCACACTTCGTTTACTGATATCCCTAAATGTGGACAAATACCTGTTCATAACTTACATCTCTTTTCTCTCCCTTCTTCACTCACTTCCTTACTTCTATCAATTTTTCTCTCCTGGCTTTCTCTATAAATATACCATAAGCTTGCTTTTCTCTCACTTAGTATTGCAACTTCCTGTTTGTATTATGCTAACTTACCCTTAATTTCTCTATAAATTGGCTTAAAATTCTCAATTAAATCATTGTCATAAATTTGTATCTATTATTCACCAGTCTTTTCATATTTTGTCTAATTTGGTATAATTATTTAAACTCTATTTTTCTGTATTATTTTTAAAGAATGTAAATTTATTATTTTTAAAATGTTTTGTAATACTTTGGAGGTGTTCTCCCCATATCTCAATTGAAAATGGACTCCTATCCAGTCAGACTTTCCCAGTAATCAAATGTCAACAAATAAACAGTACAGCAAATGATGACAGAGCTATAGTATGTGAGGCTATTTTATGTAACTGAGGAGTTTGAGAGTCCAGCTTTTACCTCAAGGACCTTTGATGCTCAGGAAATTACTTTTAATTACATCAGTAAACAGAGACTTATTTTTATGTTAGTGTCATGCAGATGCAAGGGATGGGGGTGGGTACACTGACAACCTTCAGGGTGCTGCAGGAAAGTTTAGCTTCCAGTTTAGGTCGGTAATTGCAAATTTTACCTACAGACTGTAATGATGGTAGGAATAAGAAGCTGTAGTGAGCTGTAACTCATGGTTCCTTCATATGCATATGTAGCAGAAAATCAAAGTTGTCTTTTACTCTATAAAACGTCTCAACAGTAGAGTACTGAACTTCCTAGATGGGTAGGATTGTCAAGAATGTTGAGACTACTATAAGTTTGCAACCATTTTTAAGCACAATCAGACATCTATGAAATGCTGTACTATGCTTAGTGTTTGGTGAAAAAATATAGCATCATTTCTGCCTTTATTTTTATTTCATTCTGAAAATGAGAATATGCAGTCAAACACATCACTAGAATTGTAGGGTATGAAGGCTGTACATGGATAAAAAATGTTGTTCCTGCTGTCATGATCAAGTTAAACCAAATTTATCAGGCTTCGTAAAACTTGTGTGGATTTCTGAGGAGCAAGGTGCACTACATTACTGTAGCCATTTATTTATACCTACAGACATTGATACATGCACCATCACTAAAGTAACTATAACTGATGAGTACAGAGTCCATTGTTAGATTAAATTTATGAACCCCTGTTGATTTATGGCTAGACAGGATGAATGTCAAAATGTATTTTATCTGCTGTAAAGCAAAATGTCCTAAAATGACCACTGCAAAGACTTATACGTGTGTGTGTGTGTGTGTGTGTGTGTGTGTGTGTGTGTGTGTGTGTGTGTCTGTCTGTACATGCTACAGTGCATACCCTTCCATATCATTGTTGCAGTATTGTTTACCTAAAGGGTATCCTGCCAAGGATAGCCCAACATCATGCCAGTATACCAAAACCTTTAGCTCTTATAGTCATTGTATTTCACACGTATGCAAGGCGTAGGGCATAAAAGTGATGTGCGGATGCAAACACTCAGAACTTCTTTGTCAACAGTCTGAACACCATTCTCAAATGTCAGTCTGTGTGGCCTTCTACTGTACTGGATATTAGGCCATTTTTGTTTCAAATAAGTGTCCCAATGGGGTTTCTTCTCTTTCATCTAAATATATTGTTATTGTGTTCATGTCATCCAGAAAAGGAAAATGCCAGTGTGGGAGGCAGATTCCCCATGAAGACTATCATGACTAGAGTCTTTTTCATTTGAATGCTTCCTACAATCATATGCAATATTCATCTTTTCTTCTTGTCCATTTACTTGGAGAACCAATGTCTTAAATTATTGACTCAGGGTGCTATCACGGAATACTCCTACCCTTAGGGCCAGCCAGCTGCCAGGAAGAAGGCCAATAGAGTTAGGTCTGATCTGGCTGCTGTTCAGCCTCCTTGAACATCTCTCTTGAGGCTGGTGAAAGCCTGGAGGACTATGTGGTGGTTACTTTGGATTACTCTGCCCTGACCACATCAAAGACTAACATGGATATGGCTTCTCATATATCAGCTGATGCTTTTCTAATTTCTGTCTTTGATGCTGATGGGGAATCTCAGATGATTATATCTGAAAGACAGAGGGGATTCCTCAGATCTTAGTAATGGAGGAGATTTTTGCTACCATTATAGATTCACTTCAGGGGTCTGACCCTGCAAGGGTGTTTTGAGGCTCCCCAACATGAATGGCAGGATTTAACTCAGGGTTTATTTAATGATTTGATGGTCTTTAAGCCACCTCAAGGGGTCTCTGTTCCTGTTCCTCCTTGGCCTTCCACTTCACTCAAGAGGTCTAGAGAAATGGATTCCTCAGTTGAGGATCTGGATTTTAGGAAGAATCCTTGTCTTTTTCTTCCCAAATTGTTTCCCCTACAGAATACAGTTCATAGGATGAGGAGGATTCCATATGTCCAAAGTCCCCTTTGTGGGTACCATTGTCTGCATGGTGGATTATTTTATGTCAGATTGTTCTAAATCTCTGATATCCTGCAGACTGAGTCTCCCAAATCATCTGTTGTCACTACTGTTCTGGAAGACTTTCTGGATACTTTTTTGACTCTCAGTCTCCTGAACTTAACAAGTTAGGTTCAGTAAAGTGCCTGAGGAGTCCAAGTTTCTTTATAAATACCTTCATTTTGACCCTTCTGTGGTGGCAGTCTCCTCTCACAACTCATCCAAGTTGTTGCCCTCCACCAAATGGTTGCCTTCTGATGAGGATATTAGGATAATGGAAACTTTGGCTGAGAAGGTTTACATTGCTTCCACTTTGTCCTTTTGGGCCATCATCTACCAGACTCATATGACAAAGCATGGTTTGGCTCTTCTTTCTCAGGTCTCATAAGTGGTTTTTAGCCTTTCTGATTGTGAAGGGAAGGCTTCAGACCTTTCTCTGCTGGGGTCTACTTGTGAAGTTGCCTGCTGTAAATGCAGCCATGATGCAGTTGATGCCTCTTATGGGCTGGTGCCTTTAGTTCAGTTATGAGGCGTCTTCAGACTTTGACTGACAACCTTATGGTCAAACCTTTAGATGCTCCTTGGATAATAAAAGTCTTGGCTCTGCTTCTGCTGCTGACATTTTCAAGTATCTCCAGAACAAGGAAAAAGCCTTGTAGGAATGGAAGCATATTTTTGTTTCTGCCCTCCAAATCTGCCTTTGTATGTAGGCAGTCTCCCCCACCTCCCAAGAACAAGAAGAGTTCCAGGCCTGTGCCTCCTGCTAAGTCTACTCAGACTCCTGCAACCCAGAAATGTTCTTTCAAGGACAGATCTGGTTCTGTTTGATGATTCGGCTCCTTCTCCCTTTAGCCAGGTTCCCTTGTCATCAGTCTTTCCCTGTTTCTCCCAAATTGCCTTCAAATCGGTTCAGATTGTTGAGATTTGCCCATTATCTATCAGGGACATTTCAGAGTTTTGAAGTCCCTTCCTCCCTTTTCAGACATTCCTTGACCTTCTTAGGAACAGTTCTCTCATTTTCCAGAGGTTCTTCACTTTTTTTGTCTCAGGACACCATTCACCCCATGTATCCCACCTAAGGGACTTCATTCCATGAATTTTTGGTTCTATGTAAGGAAGGCACATGGAGACAAATTCTGGATGTTTCACTGCTGAATACTTTTCTCAAGATTCCTTCCTTTCGGATGTTATCTCTGCAGATATTATTTCCTCTTCTTCTCAAGGGTATTCAACAAATACCTCACTCCTGCCATTGCTTAATGCAGGTTTCAAGGAATTCACATTTTTCACTTTCTAGACAATCTGCCTATTTAAGTTCCTTCCTCCAACACACTGCTTCAGGATCACAACTTTACTACAACCCTGTTACAGATTCTGGGGTTCACCATAAACTTCCAGAAATCAGTTCTAATGCCTTGATAGGATCATATTTTACTCAGCTGCAGACTTTACATAGTTCACATTCTGGCATCTCTGCCTACCCCCATGGCTCTGTCTCTAATTGCCTTTATCCAATCCCTTCTTCTCAGGGTTCATTGTTTTATGGTTACAGCATTATCATGCTACCTCTCAGCAGGCTACACATGATGAAACTTCAGTGGTAACTCGAGTCACTGTGGCTTCAACACTGTCATTCCTGGACTACCCAGTTCCTTTCTTTCCCTCTTTTAAGTTTGAACTTCAGCGATGGAAGCATCTATGTTCTCTCAATCCAGGGCTTTCTTTTCAAGCTCCAGTTTCTACTCTGTGGCTCTCTACAGATGTCTCAGACAGGGTTGGGATGCTTTCTGTGACCACCTAAAGGTTCAAGGTCTCTTGCCTCCTCATCAGGTGTCAGTCCACATCAACATAAAACTCTACAAGCCTTTCATTCCTTCTTTCATCTTGGACCCTTCAACGTCTTCACAGTGTTATGGTATATCAACAAGTAGGGGAGCATAAGGTCCTATCATCTTTATAGGCTAAATCATCTGGTCTGGGATCTAGCTATCCAGTATCAACTTTTTCTTCAGGCTGCTTTCATTCCCTCTGAGCACAGTCTGGTGGCAGACCCCTTGATCAAGTCCGGCATAGAAGCTCACAAATGGACAATTTGCAGAGATGTGTTTCTGGACATTGTCTATCAGTGGGGTATTCCTCAGGTAGATCTCATTGCTTCCCCACTGAGCAGACACTTTTTTCTATTCAATTCCAGATTCTCAACTCTTCTGACTTTTAAAGTGACTCCCAGTCTTTCCCTTGGTAAGGGATGTTTCTGTGCACCCCCCAAAATCAGCCAATACTGTCCCAAAATCTTGGCAGTGACTCCCTTTTGGCCATTGCAACATTGGTGCCCTCTTCTTTGTGACTTAGCCAGGGGAAATCATCACAATCTACCAAACTGGATGAAACTTCTCACACAAGATAAGGAATCTCTTATCCATCCTCACTTGTCCACTCTTCCAGTAATCCAGTGGATGATAGGGTTTCAATCCCTTTCAGGCATCTCTTTTCAATGGACATGCTTCAGGTTCTGTTGGATGCTAGCAAACCCACTACCAGGGAATCATTTATGTCCAAATGGAAATGATTTTCTGTCTGGTGCCTCTCTTGCCATCTGGATCTTCTATCCATGGAGGTTCCTTTGGTTATCTCTTATATGCATGATTTGCTTCATTCTGGGCTGGCTTATTATTCAGTGAAAGATAACTTGTCAGCAGTGAATGCCCTTGAATCCTTCTCTGACCCCAAAGTTTGAGATCAAGTAATTCCTTAAGGGTATTCTTCACAATAGGCCTCCCAGGAAGCTATTCTGCCTTCTTTGGACCTCAATTTTGTACTTGGAAAATTGACATAGACTCCTTTTGAGCCTGTTTCTTCTGATTCCTTGCAGTATTGTACTTTGAAGACTATTTTGCTTTAGCTCTTACTTCAGTCAATAGGGTACACCAATAAACGTCCACAAACAGAGGAACAAAAAAACCTCAGCTCCGGAATAGGATCTGGAACACCACGTATTTAAATATTGCTTAGTTGCTCTGTTTAACAATAAAGAGTACACCAGTACCCAAAACAAGTACACATTTTGCCAAACGAGCGAGAAAGTAAAAAAGTAGGGATATCCAGAGTAAGTTGAATGCACAATAACGTTTTTAATAAAACTTCCAAAACAAAATCCTCGTAAGTGTTAAGCGCTTTTCGTTCGGGTTATACCCGAACTTCTTCAGACATCCTTCTCTAGTTGCTGTTACACTTAAATAGTCCCTTCCTTCATTCCTGTCCTATCAGGAAGGAGAAATAATAATCAACTTTCTACCAACAAACCTCAAAGTGTTGTTATTTTCTATGTATATAAAAGGGTTTGTATATAAAACCAGTGTAATAATTAATATATAATAATGAACACCTTATTCTTGTATACATGTTTTTTATAAACAATAACTTAATTATATACATACCTGTAACTTCTTACACATTTTTAATAACATAGATTTTTGTACAAACACGGAGGTACTTATATATACATATACACATACATACACATTTTTAAATATATACATATTTAATACACTTAAAACATTTTAGACACACACATTTTCCGTATAAGTTAATATATTTTCTATCTAGGTGAGTACAAAACAGGAGTGTTTTTAACAACTATTAGGTTAAAAACCCTTAAGGTAAACATTACATTAAAACACTATGGGGAACTGTTGACACTTTAGAGAGTAGATACAACAACAACATTTTATTCCCCAACACCAACACCTTTATTTACAAGACTCGCATGTACTTTTTGTACTTTAGGATACTATTACTATTGAAATGCAAAGGAAAGAATAAGGTGTTCATTATACATTTATATGTATTAATAAATTGTATTGTATAAGAATATTAATGTTAAGAGAAGTTCGATAACTGATATGGTTTATTGTTTAACAAAGGTATGACCATTTAACCAATGGACTGTGTAATTACAAAAAAACAGAAAAGGATATTTAAATTAATTCTATGTGTATTAATTATTACACTGGTTTTATATACAAACCCTTTTATATACATAGAAAATAACAACACTTTGAGGTTTGTTGGTAAAAAGTTGATTATTATTTCTCCTTCCTGATAGGACAGGAATGAAGGAAGGGACTATTTAAGTGTAACAGCAACTAGAGAAGGATGTCTGAAGAAGTTCGGTTATAACCCAAACGAAAAGCGCTTAACACTTACAAGGATTTTGTTTTGGAAGTTTTATTAAAAACGTTATTGTGCATTCAACTTGCTCTGGATATCCCTACTTTTTTACTTTCTCGCTCGTTTGGCAAAACGTGTACTTGTTTTGGGTACTGGTGTACTCTTTATTGTTAAACAGAGCAACTAAGCAATATTTAAATACGTGGTGTTCCAGGTCCTATTCCGGAGCTGAGGTTTTTCTGTTCTTCAGTCAATAGGGTGTCTGAACTTCAGGCTGTCATGGCCATTCCTCCTTTTTTAGTTTTTCGTACAGAGAGGGTGTCTCTTTTTACTAATTCTTCTTTTATGCCAAAGTTGGTCAATGAGTTGTGCTTTGGTCAGTCTGTTTATATTTCTTCCTTTTTTCCTTCTCTAAAGTCTGCTTGTGAGAAGATTCTTCACACCTTGTATTTACATAGACAGCTCATATATTATTTGGATAAAACTACAGTTATTCAAAAATCTGAGAAGTTTTTGTTTATTTTCATCCAAGGACTTTGGGGTTGGACTTTTCTAACCAACCTATCTCCTCTTGGATTTCTAAGGCATTTCCTTTTGTTATTCTTTTCTTGGGAAATGTCTTTCCTCAACTGTAAAGGCACATTCTACTAGGGCAGTAGCCTCCGCAGGTGCTTTTTTCAACGGTCAGGATACTAATTCCATCCTTGAGGCTGTTACTTGGTCCTCTTTTCATACTCTCACTAAGCATTGCAAGTGGGATATTCTTTCCAGGGCCAGGACAGGCTTTAACAAGGGCCACCTGCATTGGTTTGTAGAGGGCTGTTTTGTGCCTTCTTCCTCTCAGGCTTCCTCTGAAGCCCTTGTACTCTCCCTTAAGTAAATAATATTGCAACAGTGGTATGGAATGATGTAGTGTAGTATTCTCTGTCTCCCTCCTGCCCCCGCTGTCCTAGCTCTTGTCCTCTACTTTTGCTGCCCTCCTGGTTCTGGGATTATTATTCCTCTTTTTTTCCTTCTGGATGCACATGTTCTCCTTGTCCCTGATGGCATTTTGTTCCTCCTGTTGCTCTTTCAATTCTGAGTATGTGCATCAGTACATCTCCTTTCTGTGCTATGCTTTGTGCAGGCATATGTGTGATGTTTGATGCCTATACAAACTAAAAGGTTTGGTATACTGGCTGGGCACTGGGCTATCTTTGGCAGGAGATCCCTTAGGTAAAGAATACTGCAACACTGAAGAGAAGGATGCCTGCTGCTGTCACAAGATTTTACACAACTGTAGTATCTAAAAGTAACCCATTAGCTATAAATTCTTTGAGTTTTTATCATAATCATACACCTACACTGTGTACATTAAGTGAATATCTTTAATGATCTTGACAGGATTTCCTCACAATGAAACCTCAGAATTATTTGTAGAATTTTACCATAGTTTTTCTATGGATAATGACCTGTCAAGGTGCAACAAGTTACAGTATATTACTGTTCTCATTATTTTCCAGATATAATCAAGTATTTGATGTGAATATACATTGCTATCTGTTGAATATTTCAATAGTAGCAAGTTGAAATATATCACTGTGGCCATTTGTTGTTTTACTTTTAAGAATGATGATATATGTTATGTATATATTTGACAGCAGCAATTTGAATTATATGATTGTGGCTTTTTGTTCATTCCATTTTTTTCTGTCTAACCAGGGTAGATACAAAGTGATTATCTTTTTGTGGATAGGGAGACAAGCTACCAATCAGAACCATGAAGTATAAATGTAGAGCATGATAAGCCTTCAAAACTACAAATGTTCATAATTCTGAGCAACTGCATCACTCCCACAACACACATACTCACACATGCACTACTTGTTTTTAAACTAACTCTGAGTTACTGTAAAATTAGATGCTCATAATTACAAAGATTTGCTGTTAGTGGCATTCCCATTTCCCACTTCACTTTTTTAAACAGTTCCTCTCCATTATTACTTTGTTGTTAACAATGTGTGCTACATGTATATGTTTTATCACAAATAACTTTTTTTCATTTGTGGGTGACAGCTGTAGCCTTTGTTATTGTGTGCAATAAATGTAAGATAAAATTATGTTAAAACGTATTAATAATTTCTGTTTGCCTTTCTACTAGCTAGCCCATTACATTTGTAGATACCACATAAGGTGAATAGTCAATGTGCATTTAATTTCCTGCTAGCAATTGATGAAAAATATATTGTATTGCCTGTTGTTCTTTTCTGTGGAGAGGGAGGATACCACTCACTATTGTTATAATACTGCAGTGTATTGCTAAGACCAGTTCTTCTATTCAGTTGCCAGCAGTGGCTTCCATATCCACAAAACATAGGTGGGTAATATAATATACTCATCCTGAACCATACAGAACTTTCCCTAGAGTCAAGTCTATCACTGATATTTGTATTTTAATGATTATATCTCAAGAGCAGTATCTGTGGAAGTAGAGATCAAGGTGTCATCTTAAATTAAGCAGCATGAGCTGAATATCAGTTCCATTACTGATGATGGTTGGTGCATATTCTGGAAAATATAATGGATTATATTATGTGTCAGTTACTCTGAAAGGGTCAAGCTGTCATTTCTTTGAAAATGAATTGAGTCAACCCTAGGCTTTCAACCATGGAGAGAAATTTATTTTATTTTAGTTATTTATTTATTTATTAATCAATTAATTAATGAACACTTTGTTGTTTGGTTTAGTACTATAAGGCCAATTGTCTGTTTTCAGGAGACTCATGGTGGTATTCTTGTTGTCTAGTGGAAATCTGTCCAGGGCTCTCAAGTAAAATTGGGAAAAACTAGTGGAAATGCGGTGGGAAAATCTACTAGAAGTGTAATATGTCAGAAATTGTAGCTGTGTCAGTGGAAAAGTCAAG
Source organism: Protopterus annectens (assembly GCF_019279795.1). Classification (NCBI taxonomy): domain Eukaryota; kingdom Metazoa; phylum Chordata; order Ceratodontiformes; family Protopteridae; genus Protopterus; species Protopterus annectens. The sequence goes on from NC_056742.1 coordinate 160,549,506, forward strand.
ACTATTTACCAGCTCTTGCACATATTAATTCTATCATTTTTGACATATTAATGGCAATATTTAAGACATGTTTCAGCAATCTTTTATATGTTGTCTAATTTGGTATAATTATTTAAACTCTATTTTTGTATTATTATTTAAAGAATGTAAATTTATTATTTTTAAAATGTTTTATAATACTATGGAGCTTTTCTCCCCATGTCTTGGTTGAAAATGGACTCCTATACAATTCAGCTTTCTCAGTAATCAAATATCAACAAATAAACAGTACAGTTAGAGGCAAATGATGACAGAGCTATAATATGTGAGGTTATATTATGTAACTGAGGAGTCTGAGAGTCAAGCTTTTACCTGAAGGACATTTGATGCTCGAGAAGTAACTCTTAATTATATCAGCATACAAAGACTTGTTCTTATGTTAGTGTCATGCAGCTGCAAAGGATGACGGTGGGTACATTGGAAAACTTCAGTGTACTGCAGGAATGTTTAGCTTCCAATTTAGGTAAGTAATTGCACTGCTTACCTGCAGGCTGTAATGATAGAAGAAATAAGACACTGTAGTGAGCTTTAATTCATTGCTTCCCACACGTGCATATGTAGCAGGAAACAAAAGTTGCCTTTTAATCTATAATAGCATAAACTTCTCAACAGCAGAGTACTGTTAACTTCCTAGATGAGTAAGGTTGTCAAAAATGTTGAAACAACTATGTTTGTGGCCATTTTTAACCACAATCAGACATCTGTGGAATACTGTACTATGGTTAGTGTTTGGTGAACAAAAAGATACCATTATCTGTGCCTTTATTTTTATTGCAATATGAAAATGAGAGTATGCAGTCAAACACATGTCTAGAATTGCAGGGTATGAAGGTGGTACAAGTTGTACATGAATACAAAATGTTGATTCTGCTGTCATGATCAGGTTAAACCAAATTTATCAGGCTTCACAGAACTTGTGTGCATTTCTGTGGAGCAAGTTCCAATACATTACTGTGACCAGTGTTTTATTCCTACAGACATCTGTTACATGCACAGTTGATAAAGTGGCTATAACTGATGAGTACAGACTCCATCTTTGGATTAAATTTGTGAACCCTGTTGCTTTATGGCTTGACAGGATGAATATCAAAATGCACTTTATCTGCTGACTTATGTGTGTGTGTGTGTGTGTGTGTGTGTGTGTGTGTGTGTGTGTGTGTGTGTGTGTGTGATACAATGTATGTCATTCCATATCATTGTTGCAGTATCCTTTACCTAAAGGATCTCCTGCCAAGGATAGCCCAACATCCTGCCAGTATACCAAAATATTTAGCTTTTATAGGCATGCAAGGCATAGGTCATAAAGGTGATGTACAGATGCAAACAGTCTGAAAGCCATTGGTGAATGTCAGTCTGAGTGGCCTTCTACTGTACTGGATACCAGGCTGTTTTTGTTTCAAATAAGTGTCCCAATGGGGTTTCTTCACTTTCTTCTAAATTTGTCATTATTGTCTTCATGTCCTTCAGAAAAGGAACATGTCAGTGTGGGAGGCAGATTCCCCATGAAGACCATCATGGCTAGTGTCTTTTTTGTTTGACTGCTTTCCATTATCATATACTACAGTCATTTTTCCTCCTTGTCCATTTACTTGGAGAACTAATGTCTTAAGTTATTGACTCAGTATGCTATGATGGAATTCTCCCATCCTTAGAGCCAGCCAGTTGACAGGAAGAAGGCCAGAAAAGTTTGGTCTGATTTGGCTGCTGTTCATCCTCCCTGGGCATCTTTCTTGAGGCTGGTGAAAGCCTGGAGGATCATCTGATGGTTGCTTTGGATTAGGAGAAAAAGCACACAAACAGTGGCTAAAGCCTGATAATGTATACATAAGTTAAATAAAATCCAGAAAATGATCCATCCACCACAGCCAGCTAAAAAATAAAAACTTTAATGAAAAGCAAATCAAAAACACTTTATGCCATGTGGTTTCCTTAATGCTATGTGCTTTTAATGTCTGAAGAAAGGGTTTTGTTTGAGAAGCTCTCATCTTTTATATTTCTTTTGTTTTTTTATTAAAGTTTTTTTTTATTTGTTCTGGTTTTATGTTTCTTTTATTCCTCTGCCATGACTACATTAAAAACTGTCATAGAACTCGCTTTTCAAATATCCTCTGATGATTTTCTAATTTCTGTCTTGGACGCTGATGAGGAATCTCAGCTGATTATATCTGAAAGCCTTGAGGGATTCCTCAGGTCTTAGTAAGAGAGGAGATTCTGGCTACAGTTATAGATTCACTTCAGGAGTCTGACCCTGTAAGGGTGTTTTGAGTGTATGTCCACACAAAAAAAGAAACAGAAAATAAAGAGTATTTCCTCTGTTGTTAATGATCCCCAACATGAATGGAAGGATTTAACTCAGGGTTTATTTAATGCTTTTATGGTATTTTCTCAATGGATCTCTTTTCCTGTTCCTCCCTGGTCTTCCACTTCACTGAAGAGGTCTAGAGAAGTAGATTCTTCAGATGAAGATCTGGATTCAGGAAGAATCCTTGGCTTTTTCTTCCAAAATTGTTTCCCCCGTGGATTACAGTTCTGAGGATGAGGAGGTTCCATAAGTCCAGAGTCCCTTTTGAGGATACCATTGTCTGCATGGTGGATCATTTTATATTGAATTGTTCTCAAGTCTCTGGTTTTCAAAAAAGGTATTATGTGATCTCTAGTAGATTGAGTCTCCCAAACCATCTGTTGTCATTACTGTTCTGGCAGCCTGTCTGGATACTTTTTAACTCTCAGTCTCCTGTACCTAACAAGTTAGGTTCAATAAAGTGCCTGAGGAGTGGAAGCTTCTTTATAAATGCCTTTTCCTTGACCCTTATGGGGTCACAGTTTCCTCTCCCAAGCCATCCAAGTTGTTCCCATCAACAAAACTGTTGCCTTCTGATAAGGATATTAGGACAATGGAAAAGCTGGCCAAGAAGGTTTACACTGCTTCCACTTTGTCCTTTAAGGCCATCAACTACCAGACTCATATGACCAGATATGTATTAGCTCTTCTTTCACATGTTTTTTAGATGGTTTTTGACCTTTATGACTCTGAAGGGAAGGCTTCAGACCTTTCTCTGCTGGGGTCCACTTGTGAAGTTGCATGCTGCAAATGCAGCCACAATGCAGCTTATGCCTCTTATGGATTGCTGCCTTTGGTTCAGTTATGAGGCATCTTCAGACTTTGACTGACAACCTTATGGTAAAACCTTTAAATGCTCCTTTGGATAATAACATTCTTGGCTCTGCTTCTGCTGCTGACATTTTCAAGTCTCTCCAGGAGAAAGACAAAGCCTTGCAGGAATGGAAGCATATTTTTGTTTCTCCCCTCCAAATCTGCCTTTGTATGTAGGCAGTCTAGCCCACCTTCCAAGGACAAGAAGAGCTCTAGGCCTGTACCTACTTAGATTCCTGCTACCTAGAAATGCTCTTCAAGGACAGACCGGTTCTGTTTGATGATTTGCTTCCTTCTGCATTCAGGCAGGTTCCCTTATCCCTCAGTCTTTCCCTGTATCTCCCAAGTTGCCTTCAAATTGGTTCAGAATATTGGGATCTGTTTATTATCTGTCAGGGACATTTCAGAGTTTTGAAGTCCCTTCTTCCCTTTTCAGGCATTCCTTGACCTCCTTGGGAATAGTTCTCTCATTTTCCAGAGGTTCTTCACTCTGTTTTGGCTCAGGGCACCATTCAAGCCATGTCTCTCACCTAAGTAGGGAAGAGATTTCATTCCAGGATGTTTTGGTCCCATGCAAGGGAGGCATGTGGAGACCAATTCTGGATGCTTCACTGCTGAATACCTTTCTCAAGATTCCTTCCTTTCTGATATTATATCTCCAGATATTATTTCCTGTTATTCTTCTCCCCAGGCTATTCTGGAATCTCTGGATCTCAAGGATGCATACCTTCACATTCGCATCCATCCCTTTTTCTGGAAATGTTAATGTTTCTTCTTTGTATTTTTTCAGTTTTCTGTTTTGGCTTTTGGCCTCTCTACTACCTCAAGGGTATTCAAAAATGCCTCATTCCTGTCATTGCTTAATGCAGGATTCAAGGAATTCACATTTTTCCCTTTCTAGGCAATCTGCTTATTCAAGTTCCTTCCTCCAACATACTACTTCAGGAACTTAACTTTACTTCGACCCTGTTACAGAGTCTGGGTTTCACTATAAACTTTGGTATACTGGCTGGCATACCTCTCAGCTGTACAGATTTTTGCAGAATGTCCAGATATTTGCCTCATATTTTTGCTGTGTTCCTCCTAAAATCTGTACCTTTCTGGGAAATAGCTGAGGATTTACATCATTAAATAATGACAAACATTTGCGTTTAAGACTCCACATCCTTCACATGTTATAAAATAAAAACACATTGTTAGCACCCCCCACACCCCCAGTAACTTAAATATACCAACTCCGAGATTGCATTACAGTGCATGCACTATAGTGAGATGCTGGTTCTCATTGTCAAAATTGCAAATGTCAGTCATATGGTCTCGGCCATATGAATGTCGACATTTTGCAGTTTTGACAATGTGAAGAGGACCCGTATATATATATATATATATATATATATATATATATATATATATATATATATATATGCTTTTGTCCTGCAGTTATGAATGGTAGCAGTGTTTTTGAATATTAATTGTAATATGTCAGAAATTGTAGCTGTGTCTGTACCAAGCAGCAGCTTACCAGCACTTGCACATATTAATTCTGTCATATTTTGACATATTAATGAATATTTAAGACATGGTAGTGGAGCAGATTCAATCCAGGAGCCATCTTCGAGCTTGCCTGGTTCAATATATCTTAGCCATGAAAGCTTCATTATGACACGTACATTTATTAGATTATTAATGACTGTGCTGGTTATAGAAAATATGACATTTTTGTATTATTCCTCACAGTGCATTAATGAACATGACATCAGATTTTAGCTGACTTAAGCCTATAGTGCCTTTTTTGTATACTTTGTTAACGCCCATAGCTTCTTATAATGTCCAGATATTTTTAGGGTCTGGCTTCTTTAAGTGAATTCTAACTAATAGTGGGCACTGTTGGGAACAGCAAGGCATTATTAACAAAATGACTCTGGGACTATTAATTTATTGGGACTTCCAAGATGGCTGCACAACAATCAATAGCTTAACTTCATCCTCATCTTTCCCTGGGTGAAAAAAGAAACTGATAGATAAGCGCCATAATTTCTGCCTCTGTTAGTACATCCAGTTACTGACCAGTAACTACATTGCCTGGATACCAGTAAAGAAAAAACACAGAGAGCATGAAAGAAAAACAGCTAGAAAAGGTGAAGAGAAAACACTGGGAAGAATCCTGCAGCTTTTCAGCAAAATAATGTCAAGTTCCAGCTTAGGTGCAAGACATGACTTCCAGGATTCTGGAGGAAAAATTAATTCAAACATGCCCAGAGCTAATTAAAATAAATGAAACCGCAAAGAAATATATCATCTCAATTAACCCAAGGCTGGAAAAATGGAAGGAATCTTAAACCAAAATTCAGATGAATTGATAAAACTGAAAAAAAGAGGATGAAATGAGGAAAATGCTGGCAGAGTATGAGACTGTTCAAGAAGAAATGTTACAAAAATGGTGGACATAGAGGACAGAGCATACAGAGAAAAACTGAGATTTTCTGCTGTATCCGAGAAACTGGAAGGAACAGAATGCATTACCTTTATGAAATCACAAATAAGCATCTGGACTGATATTCCACAGCACGAGTTGTTAATTGAAGGAACACATCATGTGTATCCTCCAAACCTGTAAGCAAAATAATTTTTGTTGTTAACAATATTTCTATAAAACCTTTCATTATTTAAATTTGCATGTTAGATAGTAAAGCATTTTAGATGTATGTGATAAAGATACTAAAGTAAATAGATGCCTTTTTTCTCTCTTTTTTGTATTAAGAAATGCAAGTATTACAATGCAAAAAAAGGGCAAAGGTCTGTACAAAAGCATGGTTCAATCAATAGGCTGTAATATTAGGTTCTTGAGGTTGGGGGTGGGGTGTAAACGCACACAGATCATAATGCATGTAAAGCTGATATGCTTCTCTTACTTTTACATAACTTAATGTTTTGATTAAGACGTTTTGCTTAATCTAATACAAACTTTTAAGTGGAAACAAGAAAATATAAACACTGCAATACATGTTCAGCATGGCCTTAGAAGCCTGTAGCTGACAGCTACATTATTTTCTTATGTTTCCATAGACACAGGTTAATTATAAGATAATAAAAAGCCATAGTGCTGTTTTTTTAAGTTAATGTTTTCAAATCTTGCAATTTGTTTATCACATCAGGGAGGATAATAAAGATAAAACAAGACTAGACATCAATTTGTGTAAGTATGGTCACACATGGAACATGCATCTTAGCAAGGAAAACCTTAACTTTAGGTCAAATAATGTTTGTGTGTACAGCTGTTTATTTGGGACAATTTTTCCTATTAGGAGGGATACACTTCATTATTTGAAGAGTAATATAGTTTTGTTGTTTGTACTAGGTTAATCGGTTATAGGGGTGTTCTGGGATGTGTATTTTCTTTGTTTGAGGATTTTCATTAAAACAAAAAGTCTTGTAGGATGTGATACAGGTTCAAATGGAAAGGAAAAGAAACAACTGTATAAGAGTTCAATCTGCCAAACATTAGTGGGTGCATGTATCAGAAAAGCTTGAAATATTCATTTAAAAAGCTGTCATATATAATAGGTGGGCATAATAACCTCTTATCATAATGGCAGCACTTTCCATATTATCTTAGGATGTGAATGGTTTCACAGGTGTAGACAAAACATTAAAGTTTATTGAATTAACTTAAGAAATACAGGCTGTAAACAGCAGTGCTAGAGGAGACACATTTGGAAAGAACTGAGCATATGAATTTGACAAAGAAAATATTTCAGAATGGATATTTAGCAGATTTTCAGGGGCAAAGGAAAAGAAGAGTACTTACACTGATTGCTAGAGGAGATCAAATAGTGATAGAAGAAGGAAAAAGATAATAATGGTAGATTTGTGGTAGTAAGGGGATTTTTGGCAAAGGAGGATGATTACACTGGCATGTATTTATATTCCACCTAAAATTGCTATTATGGAGCTTTAAAATGGGAGAAATAATTAGCTTTCAGCAGGGAATATTACTTATATGAAGGGACTGGAATTTGATTTGCAACAGTGATGAAATATCTGGGGGGGGGCTAGAAAGCAAAATATAACAAAAGAGGGTATATTTCTGAAAATATTTGTTATAGAATACTTGAATTTAGAAGCAGTAACTCATAGGGAATGTACATATAATATAACATATATTACTACATATATTATTCCTCAATGTGCAATAACTGTGCTACACTTGACAGAAATTATATTTAACAGGAACATGCGCATTTAACTAAGAGGTTTGCCACACACATCCAATAACTATTTTAGACCATGTGCTAGTAATCACTAAGATAAAATGAGTTATGAAGAAAAAAAATTAGGCACTGTCACTTCCCCATCTACTGATAAAAAGAGAGGAATTTAAGGAATGGGTAGTAGAAATTATTTAGGATTCGTTTGGGAACAGTTCTTCATAAGTTATAACCAATGAGTCAAGCAAAATGAAAGTGGGCAAAAATATGATAGAAATAAAAGAAAAAAGAGATATGGTTAAAAAGTAATAAGAGTTATTTAGACAGGCTGAGTTGCAGTATTGCAAACTAAGGGGAATGTCACAGGACAAGAAGAAGTGCAACTGCAGGGTGCGAAAGAGAAAATAAGAGAGTACCTGGAAATGAGATAGAAAGATTACTGTTAAGCAACTGTCTTTTGATAACTCCAGAGCACAAAAGCTTTAAGCACAACAACTTAGGCAACAGAAAGTAGAAAGGCATGTTGCCAAACTTAGGGAGTCTATAACTAGTAAAATAACTAGAGGTCTTGTAGAGGTATTAGACACATTATGGAAATTTTGTGAAAATTTGTATAGAGCTGAGAAATGATGAAATCAAGAGTAATCAGAAATGGAAATATTTATGAAAGACTTAAATATCCTAGTGTTAGAGGTAGATCAGGCTTAATAATTAACAGTTACGATAAGAGGAGATGAGATATAAACAGTGATGTATAACTGATCTGAGGGAAAGTCTCCAGGAATAGATGGTATTCCAGTGGAAGTTAGGATGGAAGAAAGTGATAAAGTTCTGGAAGGTTTTTTTAACAGTATTTTAAAAGGAGGGGAAGCACCAACATCCTGAAAAAGAGCACTGGTGGTTGTAATAACAAAAGATGGCAATGATCCATCAGATCCAGCTTCATATAGGTTCATTTCAGTTTCAAACCATCATTTTAAAGTGTTTGTGTCTATAATGGCTAAAGGAATTGCAAAAGTGTTGCCAAAATTGATAAATATGTTTTTGCATGTTTTTCTGGAGGGGAGGCAAACATTTGACAACATTAATAGAATAATGATGAGCCAAAGGGAAGCAGAATGAATGAAAATACCACTGATGAAGGTGGGTCTTGATGCAGAGAAAGCATTCAGCAGCATAAGATGGTATTTTATGAGTATGGCAATGGAAGCATTTGTGTTCCCTGAATAATAAGGTTAATTAAGAGGATACATGAAGGACTGGGGCAAAAATCAAGGTTGGAGGGATCCTGTCTGATAAGTTTTGTCTGAAAAGAGGAACCAGGCAGGGGTGCCCTCTTCCTCTTTATTATTTGCATTATATATAGAACCATTGGCAAAGAAAATAATGGACTCAAAAAATCAAGGATATACTTGTTAAGTTAATTAAGAAAAATTTGCAGAAAACATTTTTTGATTGATAAATCTAGAAAAAGTCATTGCAGTGCTGTAAAACATTCTTTCACATTTTCAAGATTTTTGGGGGAGATATAAAATTATTGAAGATAAAACAGAGACTATAGCTATAAACTATGTACCTGCACATGAATTGATACAGTAATACCCATATTTATGAGGACATGATAAAATGAAGTATTTAGGAGTATGGGCTAAAAGGGATTCTGTTATGGCAGCTAAGGATATGTTGGAAGAAGCTAAACAAAACATAACACAAAAACTGAGAAACTGGATGCTCTTGTATCTGGATATAGATACCATGACACAAGCTGTAAAAATGTTTAATTCTTATAGTTTTAGACACAGGTCAGGCATATTTTTATCAACCACAGGAGAAGTTATGTATACTAATTAATAAAGACTTGAAAGATTTTATCTGGGAGGAGAAGAGGGCAAAGAGGTCAAGTGCGATAAGTTGATCTTTCCAACAGAAGAAGGTGGTTTAGGATTACTTGATATGAGTGGATATATTAAAGGCACACAGTTAAGACTTGTATACATAACACAAGCAAAACGTTACAATTTAAAATAGAAAAGAATGAAGATGAAGGGGTAGATTTCAAGAAATAAGGAGAGAGTTGGGTTTTAGATACAGATACTTAAGGAAAATAAGAACAGTCATACTGAATATTATATTATACTCATAAAGTAACAAAAAATATTTTAAGAACTAAACCAACATGGGAATGAGGAAAGGAGATTCTGCTATATTATCAATATAACAAATTTAATGATAATATCTCAAGAAGGGAAACCTGAGTATCAGGGAATAAGGAATCAGCTAAAAGCTGACATGAATTGCTGTGTGTGTGTGTGTGTGTGTGTGTGTGTGTGTGTGTGTGTGTGTGTGTGTGTGTGTGTGTGTGTGTGTGTGTGTGTGTGTGTGTGTTTGTGTGCAATGAAATAATGTGTGTGATATGTAGTTTCTGTGGTACTGAAACCTGTAAAAAGTAATCAAAAATGCCATATTTGTCACTTGTGGTTTAGTAAGGCAACAGTAGTGTTGACATGAAGAGAAGTATTTTTCATGTCGGTGTGGTATTTTGAAGATTTACCCCACAGTAGGTGTGGTTTAATCATGAGGGTAAATCTTCAATATACCACACCATGGAGCTGGTTATTGCTATTATTCAATGACATTATTTAAGAAAAAAATACTTACTGTTCTTAATAATATCTTTGTATAATTCCTCCATGGTACCCTTCCATGTTTTTCCAGTATCCCGGGTTTTGTCTGATGTACTGCACACGCATATGGGACTTGCATTCCCATGCCAATGCAATACATCAGTGCTGTGCAAGGGAAGTAACTGAGAAAGGAAGATCTGTTTCATTTTTTTTTAATTCATAAGAAAAAAAGAAACTGGGAGACTTTTAATGCTTGGAAGAACCAGGACAGACAAAATAAAAGGATAATCAGGTATATTTCTTTAGTTTTGCAGAACGTACCTGATATCCTCTTATTTTTCTCTGCACCATCTCCCTTGTTCATTTGAGGTCTTTCATTTTGTAATTTGATAAAAAAAAGAAAAGTAAAACATTTATAAGATACACTGGGTGACCAGACCTTTATTATTATTATTATTATTATTATTATTATTATTATTATTATTGTTGTTTTTGTTTTCCATGAGACCAGGCTGCTGTTTGATTCACTTATTTTACTACTAGAGTTCACTCAGAAATAAACTGCCCATTTTCTCGTGTTTTCACTTGAAAGCAGTGGTGTGCTGTCCCGGCCTCCTCCAAGAAGCACAACATCTAACTTCCCCTGTTATATGCAATACATGCATGGGATGCGAATAGAAACTTCGTGCCCTAGATTGCAGTGAGGGCCTTATCCATATATCAGAAGAGCTTGTGTGTGCTGAAGCATTACACACAGCTGCTTTGTAATGCTATTGGATGCATAAGAGGTTGGGATATGACATTTCAGTATATGCGTGAACTCATCACATTTGCAGAATATCTTTCTCTTCATTCTGGGTCAAACAGAGTAAAAAAGAAAACACTGATAAGATTTATTGCATTTTATTTACATTTAGCATCATCAAGCTTAGGAGGACCATGAGTAATGTCAGGAAAACAAAGAAACTGCAAAACCCCAAAAAATATGCACGCACAGAGTCATTCAGTGGAAGAAATATGTAACTTTAGCTGCTGTATTTCTTTTATTTCTCTGAATTACTACTGATGAACCAGGTCCGTGACATTTGTACTTTGCAGCCTTTCTTGTATGCGTTGTGTGTACTTCTTACCCTTGATGGTGCTGCTTTTTCTTTCGCAGTTTGTTTAGAAAAAAGGTGAGGACAAATCTCTAAATCCTGATCTTCCAAAGCTTATTGCAGAGGTTGGACCCCCTGAATGAATGTTCAAATACATCTGAAAAGGAAAAAAAAAAGAAGGGGAAGAGATTATCCCTAGCAAAAAATAATAAAAGATGCAAATAAACAAAATAAAACTATAAACATTTGTAAAAAAATGGCACTCCTGACTGTTCATTCAGCTGACCTCCAATCAACAATGCAAAAGAGTAGGCGTGCCTTCTACAGTATTAATTTTTTTAATTATTTCCATATATTCCTATTTCCATATCAGCCTACATGTGTTTTACAAAACCATCAATTTTACATTTTATTTTCTATGTAATAGGTTCACAAAAGGCATGGCATATAGCATAGAGCTGTCTTTCTGAGAAGACCGTTTTAACAGAGTATGAAACCCATAAATACAAGGATTTTCATGAGCACAGTGGGGTGAGAGAAGCAAACAAGTCAAAAGCGATGCAGAATCATGACTGGTATATAAGCTACAGCAAAGGATAACACCAGGCATGCTCAGCGTATGCAAAGAAATGCATTTTTCTGAGTGTCTTGCAAAAATGTGATATCATGACTGGTGTATAATAAAGTAAAAGGGCAAATCCAGGCATACTATGGGACTCAGTTCACTACAGGTTTTCTGACTATCTGTCAGAAAGTTGATGGTGCACATAGACCTGAATATCTACAATGGTCTGAATTAATGATTGCAACATAGCATAATTTAAAGCAGCATAATAAAGCGTAAAATAAATATAGGACTTTGTGCCAAATAGTTTCCGGATGTCACACTGTCCTGACTCCAGGTATGTCATGTCATCCATGTAATTATCTGAATCATCTAGCTTTCCGGCCTTTATATAACTTTACAGTACATTGTACATTGATATTATTCTTGCACTACAGTGTGTCCATCTTTGTGCTGAGTGACGAGCCTAAGGTGTTTATACTTTGAACCTAAGGTGTGTTCTAAATTAAGCAGTCTTATGTGGTCATATTGGAAATTGTTATGAAATGAAAAGGCTTGAAGGCCATAATCATATCACCTCTTAATCTTTGCATTGTAATGTACAGAGACATAGGTCTTGCAGTTTTTGCTTTTATGTAAGATCTCTCATGTCATTCATTTTTTGAACTGCCTATGCATCTTTTCTAACTTATTATTCATCTGCTTAGAGTGTCTTTGTTATATCCTTTTTTCCAAATTACTTGGTAGAAATTGAGATGTGAACAAGTATCATTACACAGGAAGTTCTAGCTTATACACTTCAGAAGTGACCACTATCTTGATTGTCTTGCATACAACTTCAATATTGTTTACAAAAATTATTTTTTTATTCAATAATCAGTGAAATCATAGCATGCACAAGACTATTAAACCAGGGGTCACATGTACCTTGCCAATACCCACCCTAAGGTTTTACCAACTTTTTCAAGGAAGACAAGTCTTGTAAGTCCCTGCGTATGTTTTAGGGTTGCCATGCAGCTCTCGAAGCTATATTTGAAGTTCAACAAGGAATTCACACTACTTGACATGTAAGGGGAGATGCTGAGTGATGAACTTCTCTCTCCATTTAGTTTTATTTATTCCCCGATATATAGTGAGATCACTTGTTATAGTGATGATTTGCACCATATGACACATTGAGATAAAGTCTCAGATAACGGGCTCACTGAGGGGCAAAATGCAAGGCACAGCTCTCTCCCATTAGTCTGTATGACACTAAGATAAAGGGAGATTGAGTCCAGCATTTCCTGATAACTCATAGTTTTGAAGCCTGAGATTCCTTTTATTAGGAACCTCTGAGGCCTTTTGAGTTTTTTGATATGTCTAATGCGATACATGCCAAAAAGTGCATTATCACTTGGTTTGAATCTCATCTTTGGGAGAAAAACTGGCTTGGTTTAAAATGTCTCACAAGGTCAGCTAGCCTAGTGATTAGTCATGCACTTATGAACCTGTGTTCTAAAACAGGTTTAACCAGGGCAGAGTAAAGGGAAATAATTGTCATTCTTTTGGATGAGATGCCCTTAGTTTTTAGTTTTGAGATATAAAAGGACTTCCTGACTACAATCACTATATGATAAAAAAAAAAAAAAAAAAAAAAAAGGATAGGAACACTTCTCCCAAGGATCCCTAGACTGTGATGACATAGTCACTGGATAGTAGGGTGTCATTGATGCAGTAGGTGATATTAATTTGCTGTTTTCTGACGGAGATGATACTATATATTTTAGAGATTAACTAGAGCCTTTCTCGGTGCACAAGGTGTTAATGTTGACAGTGACAGTTGACGGGAATTTGTATCGTTTGTTGATATGACATCTATACCCAGCTCCTTTTTGTCAATGTTAAGAACAGAAAAATGAATTCTAAAAAAGAGGTGACCCAGTTTGGACCTCTTGACAACATCACCTGTTAACATTTCCCTAACTAAGGAGGCAACACAGACCTTGACAACATGCTTCCTGTCTCTGAGACAGTTTAATCTTCATCTTAACAACTAGGCATCTGTGTTCAAGGCTATTAGCATCCCATTTGTAGAATTCTACTGTGTGGTATGATATTAAATGCTTTTGCTAGATCCATATAGGCATTGCCCATGGCCTGCATGACCTTTTCAAAAAAGTTCAGAAGACTGAGGAGTCATTATCTTCCCTTAATAAATCCAGATTGTTAGGGGTTAAGCCTGATTACATTTCTTAACTTCCTGGCTTATGAAGTCAGTGTTACATTCAATGTGTTTAGAGAAAAGACTACTAAAGGGAAACTGTGTCCACAGATGGAAAAAACATGTTTATTTCATCAAGTCTTGATGATTCCTACATTTTAAAACTACTTTTGGACTATGTATACTTTCTTTTATATTTTTAAATGTAATTTCAGTGTCGGACCATATGAGGTACGGCAACTTGATATTTTTAGTCTACTTCCAGGTATCTCACAATGCAGTGTTTGGCTTTAAAATATTACATCATAGCCCCTAAACTCCTGTCAATGCATTGACTTTACTTGTGTTTTCACATATATCGTGCTTTCGTTTAGTCAGTCAGGTTTAATTACCATTTCGTTTTCAATAACTACTTGAAAGACAATCAGTGATAATTGTAGATCAGTGTGTGTGTGTATTGTACCTAGTCAGCCACTGTAGTCAGAGAGCACGTGCATATTAAATTAGTGAGCATGTGCAAGATCTGTGCCATTTTGTATAGTCATTCAGTGTGAGTGCAAGCTTGAATGATGATGCACGTCAGTGTGTTAGACTTAATGAGTCTTTCAGTAAGCATATGAAGTTCAAAGTATATGCTCCAGTTACAGCTTCTGATGCGTTTATGTACAATACATGACTTGAACCCATCCTGTGCCTTAGTGTCTCATTTGAATATACTGTACATGCGACATGGTGTCAGAATGGGATCCAAAGTTGAAGCAGCTGTCAAACCATGAGGCACACAGTTAGAAATGGAGCAATCTACAGGAGCAATCTCTCAAAAAGGTCAGCGGTTATTCAAAGGTACTTAAATTCATTTCAAATGATTTTCAGTCACCAAACATGTGGCATAACACTCAAAGTGTTCAAAATAATTTCCTAGATGTTCAAAATGTCCAAAATAGTGACATAATAATTAAAGTCTTTGAAATAATCTCCCAAGTGTTTAAAATATTCAAAACTTTTTTTTGCAATGTCTGACTTTTTCACAGTAACTAATATTTTTCGGTGTCAAAGTGTTTGTGGTGTTTGCAGTGTTAAAATAAAACATTTTCAGAGAGATTGTTGTGCACTTGAACAAAATTACAAGTCCAGGTCTATACTTATGTTTAAAAGAAATTTGTTGTTATGGCAGGGGGCTACACAGACCTGAAGAACTGGTGTTTGATAATAATATTGCTGAGAATTGGCGAGTGTTTGAACAAGAATATATTTTCATACAGGCTGCAATTTCTGATAAATATGCATATACAAAAGCATTTATACTGCTCAACTTAGCTGGATCAGAAGTCATTGAGTGAGAACATTCATTTGTGTATGCACCTGCTGTGTATGCAGGGGAGGGGAAGAACTGCCATATTGTACAAACTGAAACATGGGAAGACCCTCCCCTGGATTCACTAATCCTCTGTGTAAGACTTAATAAGTCTTACTCGGAGGCTGCAGTTGAACGGTCTGATGTCAGCGTGCCATGAATATTCATGAGGGCATGCTGACTCAACCGTAACTATTACACAGACTGAGTAGGAAAGCAGGGGGTGTGTCCGACTGCCGAGCAGTCTAAATGTGCAGGCCCCTGCAAGGTTTTAAAAAGCATAATGTCAACAGACAAGAGCGAGTTTGCTCAAATGTACTTGCACCCAACACCACACTCCCTGACACTGTAAACCCCCATCACACTTATATAAAGTAAATAATTATATATATTTTTTTAAATCCACGATATAGCTGCCCGTATTTGCGCATGTGTGCGCGGGTGTGCCCATTGCTTAGCTAGAGTTAGCAGTTCTGATATGGAAGAGCATAAGAAAGAATGTTTATGCAAATCACACCAAATTGCAATAGCGTAATGGTAGAGCGTAAGCACAAAGAGAAGGCATTCACGGTTCGAGTCCCACCACTCCCCTTCTTATTTATGTTTTAAATCAGTATTTGAAATAATGCCAGACATATATGATTAAAATTTTATTAAAAGCAGTGACATGGCCAATGTATCAGTGAACAAACTAAATATTTTTAAAGGACCAAGATATATAATAGCCTGCTGTTAAGCAACGCTTCACACAGCTAAACACAGGTGTCCATAGTTTACTAGTGCTTTACACAGCTAAACAGAGGTGCCCATAGTCTAATATCGCTTTACCCAGCTAAACATGGTTGCCCATAGTTTAATAGCACTTTACCCAGTGCAATAGAGTTGCCCAACGTTTAAAAGCACTTTACCCAGCGCAATGTGTTTGCGCGGACATGTGCGCCGCGCTAACCAGGGCACCGTGGATCAACGTAGAGCTAAGTTACTTAAACGCAGCCACACCCCCTAGCCTGTCTAGACAGTATTAAAATAAAAGAATGACAAGGTTCGAACCCAGGACCCTGTGCATCATAATCAAAGTACAAAACCACTAAGCCATGAAAATATAGGGGAAGCAGCCATTATTAACATTCATAAACTTACGAATGGTAGTTTAACCATTACTAAGCAGGTCTGCAGTCAGCCGATAATTTTACAAAATGGCCACTCACAAAAAAGTGCGGGAAATGCGGCATATTTAAGCCCCATAGGCAGGAATACTCGCCATAACTGATTGTAGCTCACATTTGCAGTCAGAATGGCAGGTGTAGGAGAGGGTTCACTCTTCTGAGCGCAACGTTGGGGCATCGAGGAGTCCAAATACATGGTTTGGCTCTTTGTCCACCGTCACGAGTCAAGACTCCTGCAGGGCCAGTTCCAAGGGATGGAGTACAAGGCAGATGCTTGGGACTGGTTAGCTCGTGACCTCACCAGTGCCACAGGCGTTCCTCAGACTGGTGAGCAGGTCCGTCACCACCATGCAGACCTGAAGAGATGAAAGCAGAACCGCCTGAACCAGTGGATACAGGTGGCCCATGGGATACAGAATGCCCCACAACTGAGTATGTAGCCATGGAATGCAGTATGTAAGAATTGATAATGGAGTATGTATAACGGATAGGTATGTCTCAATATCCCTTCATTTACTTTACAGCTGCAGGTGACATTGCTACGAATCAGCAAGCCTATGCTGATAGGCTGCTAAGGCTGCACCATCAGCAGGTTAGTGATTATTCTGCATGTATTGTTATATAAAATATGGGAGAGAGCATGAAAGAAAGTGTTGCAGTCCAATAAAACAGACATAGAATTGCCTGAATAAGTCCTCTGCATGTACTGTCAGATAAAAATGTCAGAGAGGCAGAAAAAGAGTGTAGTAACCCATTAAGAAAGGTAACATATGTCTGGAATAATATCTCTGCAGGCACTGTCATATAACATAAGTGAGTGAGCCTGAAAAAAGATTGTTCTAACCTATTAATAAAGGTATAATATGTCTTGAACATATCTGCCATAAACACTGTTAAAACAAATAAAGTAGTGAGCCTGTGGAAAAGTGTGCAATGTCATTAATAAAGGTCTAAAACCCAGAGTGTGCCTGTGTCTGAAATGTTGTTGTACCCTTGCATTGTACAAACAGTACTGTTTGAAAGTGTGCTGGCAACCCAGAGTTATGCAGTCCCATATAAAGTGGGTGATGGAAGTGCTAGTAGCTGTGAAACATATACAGTCCACAATAGTCAGTTACTGGCTAGCATGAATAAGTAAACCTGGCAAATATGTAGCATGTAATTATTCACCAGAAATGTGAGTGTGTGTCAAGAAAGGCAGGGTTCTGTACAAATCGAAGTGAAAATGTCATGTGAAAACATCCCAGATATGTAGATAAAGAAATATAAATGCAAACAAGAAATATGTAACAGTAACATCTGCATCCTGGACAGTTAGTATGTCAGATATAGGTCAGGCATATATTGAACTAGCCAAACCCATGACACAACCTAATGTATGGTGATAAGTGTAATAATACAGGTAGGGAATATACACTTGCAGTCACTGGGAATGTAGTGTAGACTAAAAGGTCATTATAAGATGTTAACCGAGGTTTTTTCTACACCCTACCGTATGTGCATAAACCATGCAATTCCAAACCTCAGTGGGTATGTGTAACCTTAAATATTTGTTGGGACATATGTCCTATTGTTTTATAAATATTTGCATTGATGTTGATGCATGTGACCTGTTCAAACACCACGTTCATGGTGGCCTGTTGCTACCAAACACCCCTGCATGCTGTTGGAATATCCACTGTTGTTCAATATATGCATGTGTTATGCTTGCTGTTCAACTGTTGGAACCTTGGTGTGTTGGGTTAATGGGAATATTACTGCATGCTGTTACAACTAATCTGGAATGCTGTTGTTTATTTTGTAATTAAACACACCTAATCACAGAACGTATGGGAAGGCCGGTCCCAACAGACCCACCTGTCCCTCCTCAGTTGGTGAGTGCACCTGGCACCAGTGGCTCTGGTGCCCAGCCCGGGCTCCCCTCCTCCATTGGTCCTGTGCCACCTTCGGGTGGAAGTGCTGCAAGGATGGGGCTCATCCCCCCTGTGCAAGCGTGGGTAGAGGAGGGCCACCTGTCACCCTTGCTAGGGTCCAGGCTGTGGTGCATAGGGAGATTCAGTGTTCAGTTGCTGATCCCCTACGTCAGTTTGAGGCAAGAGTGGCGCGTCTCTCGGGTGAGCCTGCCCATCCTACACAGCCCTCAGCACAGCGACCCTCATGGCTGTGAAGGTGCAGTGGTGACTGCCCATGGGTGGGGATCTCAGTTCCACTGTTACCATCTGTAGGCTCATGGGCTTGCGATTTCCAAACATCCTTCCCCATCAATTGTGTTCACCCACCCCATGTGTCAAACTCCACCCCTGTATGCATCTTGTTTGTCTTGTCTGTTTACCTCCCCAACCTACCTCCCCAAATAAACCTACTTTCTCTACCTCACATTCCACTCTCACCTGAAAAAAAAAATAAAAAAAAGGGCAATCTGTTCCCACAAAAAAATTACGCCCCATACATAGTTGCCCAATTCACACACATGTCCGCTGGACATGTAACTGATAATTCTAATTGGCAGTATAACATATTGTGTTGTCCTCACCCCTCTCTCAGGGGTGGAAGGTTTCAAATTTCACACCAAATTTCAAACATATGCACAGCTGTTGCTGGTAAAGAAATGGGCAGATATGGACCTTCCCTACACCCATCCTGCACATCCTGAGCTGGTTTCCCTACTGTCTTTCCCTCTTTGTGCCCCCTTTTTCACAACTTTCCTATCTCCCCATTTTCTTTGCTTTAAAAGAGATTAGCATGGGGGTTAGCGGGAGTAAGCACTTTTAAGCAGTAGTTAGCGGGGCTGCGTGAGTGTGAGCTTGTGTGCACTTAGCTAAGCAGTGCTAAGCGTCACGCAAACCCGCGCAAACCCGCTTACAACTGCTTAAAAGTGCCTTAGTCACTCTGTATGACAAGGCCCTTGTACTGCTCAGCAGCAAAATAAAAATCCTTGTCAGTCTCGAACCCGGGACCTTGGACTCACCAGTCTGCATGAAGTACCACTACACCACAGCAGATATACAATAACTTGGTGCTGAAAGAAATATAACATGCATTATAATGAGTTAATGTAAAGGGAAAATAGGAAAGCCATAGGAATACATTGCAATAACTACTGTTGTATGCCAGTTAATTCTCTAATTCGAAAAGAAAGTACATACTCCCATGTATCCAGTGTTAGCATTAGGAGGTGTGACTAAACCTATACACTGAGAAGAGTGTACTGGAAGAAGCAACAGTCAGGTTTCAGTACAACATGCATTTCACTGGCTACAACCCAGCTTCAGATATGAGACATATACCGGCCTTCTGACTGAGACAACAGTGTCCACAGCAAACAAGCATGGTCCCCACCTTGCAAAACTGAAAGGGCTACCCCTACCTAACCTATCATTTTATAGCAGTGTCCTGAAATGACAGTGAGAACTGCAATTACCACACAGCAGGCTGCATGCAATTACTAAATGGTGGGCACCAATTGGTGCAGAGGCCATCACATGCACATGTGCAGATACCTAAAAAAGCAGCCTATATCTACTGTCCACACATGCAATAATATCATTGCAAAAACTGGGAGAGAGAGAGAGAGAGCACGAGCGAGAGAGACAGAGACAGACAGACACAAACAGGCAGAAAGAGACAGACGCTGAAAACAAACAGCGACACAGAGGAAACAAAACCAAAAAAATAAATAAATTAATAAAAAATAAAAAAATACCTACAACAGATGGAGGTGAGGAATACAAAGGTAAGGTATGTAACAGATATGTATTTGGTGACATCCGAAAGATGTGTCTGAAGGGTACTCTACATACTGTGAATCATCCATATGTGGCAGCAGTCCGTATCTATATGTACATGCACATTTGCATAGGGCAAGGGACATACTGCAACTGTTAGTGAAGGCTGGACATAAGTATGTTGTTGAAGGCTGCTATGTGCACATATGTATGTAGGTTGTAGTGTGTGGCATTGCAGAAAGCAAGCAGTACCAGTATACGTCATGTGGTGTTAAACGCTGTGTGACTGAGCTACAGGCAGTGAGGCCTGCAACAGCTATATGGCCTGAGGACAGCAGAATGCATTCTGCACAACATTGTGAAATAGTATTACATAACCATATGTCTCACAACTGTTGCATAACTGACATACCCACCATAAAAGGTGGGCAGTGTATGTGCATATATGTGCAGCTATATGTACAGCAGTGGATGTTTACATGTATGTGTATATATATACATGTATATATACATATATGTGTATATATATATATATATATATATATATATATATATATATATTTAGATATATATGGATATATATGGATAATATATATATATATATATATATATATATATATATATATATATGTGGATATATATAGATATATATAGATATATGTATATGAATATATATGGATATATGTAGATATATATAGATATATATAGATATGTATGGATATGTATAGATATGTATATATATGGATAGATATGGATAGATATGTATATATGTATGTATGTGTATATATATATATATATATATATATATATATATATATATATCTATAAGAGAGAGAGTGAGGGAGACACGGGGTCATATGTACTGCAACAGGTGCCTGTTGTTCAAGGCATAGACTGAACACCAGTGTTGATACCACAGTGCCATACCCCATTCCAAAACACCTTACGCAGTAATTGCCACATAGGTGGTAGCCTGTCTAAAACTGATGGTGTCAGAAGGGTACACAGGACACAGGTGGACAGTAGGCTCCCCTTTGATAATCACAGTGACAACAGTAGTAATATAATCTGTCTACGTGGTACGTGTCATCACAAAAGGTGTGTCATCTAGGGAAATATAGGTCGGTGTTCCCCTCTACTCATCACAATGCCCCATGTGGTATGTACCTCACATGACAACTACAGCAAGTGGAAAGGCCACAGACATACCTAACAAAGAGTAATACTGCCCTCAAACACATGCCCTATGCAGACTGACTCACAAACCACAGCTAGAGTGTGTTGCATACCGCCCACCCAGAGGTTACCATTGCCAGACATACAGAGGTATGTCACACCCATAACAGTCGGCCAACCACCATGACAACACCTCACAATCCCTCCAGGCTACATGACCTATGACCCTAATCCTTGTCACCTCACTAAACAGCACATGCTGGAGGTACAGGTTCCTATCCACAAATATGCCATACTCTGGACTAAACCACCCAGCATGAACAAACAAGGCTCCTCATTAGCAGATGTCATACATACCCCTGATGATTGTTTTGGAGATAGGTAATATACCCTGGGAGTGACTTCTGTGTATCCAGTTGACAGGAGCAAGTGAAATCACATTACATGTGTGTCAAAGGCCATGGTAGCATATGGCTAGGCTTCTCTAGGCCCTAGGGTCAATAGCGTATTACCTACCTATGACACAATGCACACACACATGTAGTCAGTGCAATACCTGCTATGTGAGGTGGAATGAGTGTGACAGTGACTGTGTGCAAGGTTTGTAAAGGTGTGATAGCTTAGTGTGAGGTTGTGCCTGTCATGATAGTTTGTGTCCTAGGTGTGAGGCCGGAGAAAGATGTGTCAGTTATTGGGATGCAGACATAGTAGGATGGCATATGTTGTGATGTAGTTCCTTGTGTATGACTGTGATGTCCCAATGTAGGCTGAAACAATACATGTATGCTCAGTAAGTGGGACTGCTGGTGACTCCAGCTCACATATGCACTGTTGTACTACCTGAGGCTGTAGGCCTAAACAGCACAGTATGGTGTAAGTTCACAGTCCCTGGTAACACTGTCTTGTGTGTTTCCTGAAGTCTGCACAGATTACATACCACAGGCATAGGTATCTGTAAGTAGGGGCACACAGTACTATAAGGTACACAGGTAATGCTCATCTGTGTCAGCATACATCTGTGTGTTGTACGTATGTCTGATGTGTGTTTAATGATGCCTGTGCCATGCCCACAATGACATGTGTGTTACAGGGTATGTGTGTGTACCTAGTAACATGTATACTCTGTTACAGCAGTATGCCAGCTATATTAACAACCGTGCACATATGTTAGGTAGGGGTATGGCATCAAAGACTAGGGTGGTTTACCGGTAATACTGTAAATGTACATGACATTCATTGCATTGGATGACATATTTCTTCATGCATTAGCTTGATATATACCCCTGGGGTGAGATTGTGCATTGCATCCCAAACAGTGTGCAGACTACTGGTGTATACTGGTGTGTTACATGGAGAGTTGCAGGCACTGTCAGCCAGTTGGGGGCTGAGCACTGATATATGGTATTGAAAGTATGTATCCTCTGATAGACAGATAGATGGTATATATGGCAGTTAAGTGATATCTGTACTTCATAATGTTAAGTGGGCCACATGACATGCTCACACATATCGTTTAATTGTCTTCCAGGGTTATGGCTCATCAATGTAATCCATCATATTCAGCTGGGCAGGAGCAGGAAATTCTGAACAGCCTGGTGCAGCACTATAACCTGCTTTTTTCCAGGGCCAGCCAGCACCAGCATGACCGTACTGCACTGTGGCAAGACCTTGTTCACCGGGTAAATGACATAGGCATCCATAACCGGACATATGAGCAGGTATGCCATCACTGCAGTGATTTAATTAGACATGTCCAGCGGCATGCATCTGATATCCATAGGCAACAGCTTGCCACAGGTGGTGGGGCGGCCATACACCCCCCCTCACCAGAGTGGAGGAGCTGCTCCTAAGCATGGTGGCTCCTGGCCTACAGCAGCAACAGCATCACCCATGTGTCATCATGGAGGCCGGAGCCACCCAGCAGGATGACATGGAGCGTGCAGGTAATATGCCCTAGCTGTAGACTACCATTACCTGTATTGTTAGAATATGCATATGTGAGATGTATACTGTGTGTTTAGCAGTTGTGCTGCCTAACGTGTGCAATACTGATATTTGGAATAATATCCTTACACCTGTGACTGTTGACTGTTGTTCCACTGTCGTTTAGCACACTCACAGTAGCAATGCCACAGTTGTGGCCACTGACAAACTGTGTCATATTCTTCTAGGTCCCTCTGGTGTGACAGCAGGGCAGACAATACATGCTGGTGAGTGTGTTAACACTTTAATATTGGTAATGAAATGTGCATGTCATAGGTGAGGTGTAGGCCATGTACACGTAACACACCTACGCATAATGCATGCTGTGCATGTTTGCTGTGAAACATCAATCATCCCACTAAAGTCAATAGCTGCCTCAATCACATGCAATGCACAGTGCAGCAGACAGAGTTGTGGCAACACTGTACTGCACATTGGATATGCATAGTTGCTACAGCTGTGCACAACAAAACACATTTATCATGCGCAGTGCACGAAAACATGCTGCATTTGGCATTACCACACACCCGCTGTAAGGTCACACTTCAGTATCCCACATGTCATGCACACACACATGATGTACCTCAGAGGTAGAGGCCTATCATGGGGCTGTGCAACACTCTGCAACACATAACACAGTCATGTTAGGCAATGCTCCCTATTGGGCACCTCACACACCCATGTGCAAGGTGGCTGTGTAATTGTGAACATAGCCACGGCACTGCAGTTCAGGTACAGCATGCTAGGCAGTGATCTTGCACACATTATTAGCTGTGAGTGACCACAAGATTCATATTGATGATGGCACAGGGTATTACACCCCATCCAGTTACAGTGACCACAGTACTACTCATAGCAGTCACTGCTTTGCACCTCAGTGTTGTGTGTGTGCAAACATATGCACCTATACACAATATACATAGCATGTTGTCTGTGTGCTTACATATGCCAGTATACACAATATGCACAGCAATCACCATCCACACAAAGTGTCACATATATTTCCTGGAATGCTAGTGGGTGTATAGGTCACTTGACACACATTGGGTATGTGTGGTGTTTAATGTTGCAGGTGTGTAGCATGCCATGCCATGTCTGGCACCCACATATCTGCAATATGTCCCATACTCACCATAACCACTGTACACTGGCCAGGTTGAGCATTGGGATTCCTTCACGTCAACATGCACCGCACATCCCTTGTGTGTGTACATAGCATGCATGTGCTACACCTGTGCCCACTTTTATCTGCTATGGACACAGACACTGCACTCAGACATGGATATCTATGTGTCACACAGATAACACATGCAGCCATGGCATGTATACTTGTGAGTGATGGTGCACAGGCCATTGCAGAGCTGATAATACCTGCACAGCAATGTTGTGTCCATGTACACATTGTATTCCAGGGTGTAGCCAATCACTGAACAACTACACAGTTGCATCAAAGCCATGTATACTGCCATTTAATAGGGGCATCTACACTTGCACTGCATGGTCTTGTGCAACACATATTCTGCATGCTGACATGTGTGTGGTGACTGTCTACCTTGTGATACTGACACCCACCTTCACCCACTATAGAGTATGTGTTGGATTGCTGGTATGTGTGTGTATGTGCTGTAGTGAGGTGTGTATTAGTGTTCATGTGTGCATGTGTGCATGTGTGCAGGTGTGCATGTGTTCATGTGTGCATGTGTTCATGTGTGCATGTGTCCATGTGTCCATGTGTGCATGTGTGCATGTGTGCATGTGTTCATGTGTTCATGTGTGCATGTGTGCATGTGTGCATGTGCAAACCGTAAAGTATGTTTCCTGTCTTCCTCTCATAGGTGCTGAGTTAGGGGTTGGCGAAAGCAGCAGGCAACCTGAAGCCACTGCCACGAATAGTGGTGATGATGACACATGTATTTTGGCACAGGAAGATTTGACAGGGTCTGTCATTGGTCCGCCAATTGACAGTACACAGTGTTCAACCCCATCTATGCGCACACTCATATTGCCAATAAATCCCTTATCACCAATGGCCATAGGCGAGGGACAGCATACAGTTGGTATTGACCAGGAGAGTGTGGTACCCATGGCACTTGCATCCCTTCACCGCAGCCATAGCCGTAGACCCGGAATGGTACCACATAGGCGGAGGTTCAGGGGTTCTTGGGGGAGCACCACTGGTCGTATTGCCCCTGGCAGGCATGCCCTCACAGGTCTTATAACAACCAGTATGTTCCGGGCTGTAATGCAGGCTCAGGCACATATGGAACGGTACACCAGGCATGGACTTAGATCGCAGAGGGCACATTACACTGCTATCAATGACAGCATCCGTGACATTGCCGGTGCCATCCGGACTTACACCAAGGTCATTGATAGACATTGGGGGGAGACATTAGATGCCCTCCACAACATGTCTTCCATGAGCCAGGACCATGCGGGTCGGTTGCGACGTCGATGAGGATGCATGCCAGCAACAGCAACAGCTGGCAGTGGTCGCGGATGGCCCACAGTTCACAGCTGCTCCCGTAGTGGCAGTACCAGCCCCAGCAATGCTGGGGCTGGCTTGTCCATTGACTGTCCCAGTAGACCTCGTGCACGTGGCTCTGGCCAGTCCCAGCAGGGACATGGATCCAGTCATCATACCTCTGCCTCTGATGACAGTACCCAGTCAGGGTTGGTACCCGATACTTTCCGTAACACCCCTGCCAGGCACAGGTAGTGTGTCTGTGGCCAGAGACAGTGATCTGTACAACCTAGCAGGCACAGTCTGTGGCTGTCCCACAAACTACCTTATATGGCAGCCACATGGTGGAGCTGTGTGCATGCAGACACACACACATTAACCAAACAACTAGGGCTCACACATACACACACACATTGCATCAACATTGATCCATGCTGTACTGTTGTCCCTCACACACATACACACACACACACACACACACACACACACACACACACACACACACATGTCGATTGGATGGGTCAATGTCAGGCTCTGGCAAACAACAAAATGCCCTGTGCATATGATGATACCTGTGTCGCCTCCTGTCATCTGCATCATTGATGGAGGGAGAGGCTAACATGGTGCTGATGCACAGGGTGACACTATAGCAGTGTAGCAATAATAGCAAGTTGTCAACAAGGAAGTGTAACAACATCCTTGTAGGTATATCTGAGCAGACATTATGCATCAAAGCTCTGATTGTCAATGTAGCATTATTTACACCACTGTTAGGTCTGAGTATGTATTGTCCACCCATGTGCCACTTGGCTGAAGTGTAATGTGTTGCCAGCATGTGTTAGTGAGTTGACAGTACATGTGTGATGTGTGCAGTACAGATTAGCAAGTGTACATCTGTGAACATGGTGGGTGCGCACTGTCTATATGTATGTGCATAGTGGACACATGGGATGTGTGGCATACCCTGTCGTACACATTGTTAACATCTCATAGTATCTTTCAATGGCCAGTATGCATTCTATTACAGTTATGTACTAACATGGGTAGACGTGTGTATGACATGGGTTGACACTATGGTGTGGGTGATACCGTTAATATCTGTCAATGATTTGTGGTCTGGTAGTATACACAACCTCAACAGCATGACTATAAGCAATCATTGGATGATGTCCTGACAAATGACACACAGTAGTAGGGAACCCAGTAACAATTGGATCCTTCCGGTGCTATACTATAACACTAACCAGTGGTAATGACCGCCACCCATTCCTGTCACCACTCCTGTTTGGCATATAGCCCACTTAGGTACATGCAGACACACTAGGGATGTGTCCATCCAAATCTGGAAATGCATGGATTGGCCTACAATGCATTCCCTGGATGGGATGCATATCCTACACAAGGGTATCATACAGACAGATACCTGTTGTCTGATACATGCTGTATAGCAGTAAGCTGACTATGGCATAGTCATCCTCATGTACTATACATACTATCCCTTCAGTACCACACAGGTGGTAGCCCTCAACATGTATGTTGGGTACCAACGTGTACATACAGCCTCATGTTATGTCATGTGTCCCTTGGCATCCATTTATCCATAGGTATTGTGGAGTCCCAAGGTGTATCACATAAGACATTAGAGGCCTGAATGCATATCCACAAGGCAGTCATACACCTATAAAGACTGTCCATTCTTGGCAGTCTTTGTTGTGTATGACCATGTCTGACATATACCCCAGGCATATACCCTCACTCACACTACTCTTAAGTAACTGTCATGGGTGTGTGTGCCACAGATGACCTTGGCCACAGAACACGACAGTGGACGGCCTTGTCACATACATACATACATATGTGACCTACGATCTGAAAAGCAGCGGCACAACTTGTCAATGGAAACAAATGAATTCATGTAGTATGCAGGCTTCACACCTATGTACTGATTGAGGGGACATGTACACATATATATTTGCCACGCAGATACCTGATGTGTGCAATGCACTTACTGTTGTAATCATACTATGTCATACCATAGTAAAAGCAAAACCCACACCGCATTGACCAACAGTGACACACACACAGTCAGCATTTGGAGGATTCAAACCCCTACCTAGCTATGTTATGATACTAGAGAGTGATGCATTAACATGGTTCCCTATCTGCTTTACTGGGTGGTTTCTCTTCTCCGGCTGTATTTGTAGGATGGTGACATCATCAGTCTTTCCAAAGAGGAATGTACCTCTTTTAGTGTGTTTTCCCAGTCTCCAAAAAGGGCACTCCTTTCAAAGACAATTGCACCCCCCCCCCAAAAAAACACACTCACTGTTTGCAGGATTCAAACTCCTATCTAACTATGTTATGATACTAGAGAGAGAGAGACGCATTAACATGGCGTGCTATTTGCTTTACTGGCTGGTTTCCTTCTCCTTCTGTATTTGTAGGATGGTGACATCATCAGACTTTCCAAAGAGGAATGTACCTCTTTTAGTGAGTTTTCCCAGTCTCCAAAAAGGGGACACCTCTCTAAGGAAACTGCACACATACACACACACACACACACACACACACACACACACACACACACACACACACACACACAGACACACACACGCGCACACACACACACACACACACACACACACACACACACACACACACACACACACACACACACACACACACACACACACACACACATACACACACTTACTGTTCAAACCCCTACCTAACTATGTTATGATACTAGAGAGAGACGCATTAACATGGTGCGCTATTTGCTTTACTGGCTGGTTTCCCTTCTCCTGCTGTATTTATAGGATGGTGACATCACCAGACTGGACATGGTGATGTGTGTACACTTTATTTTATGCCATTCCAGGAATGGTCCATGTGGGCCAGCAGGTGTCAACAGCTTGAACAAGACCTCAGAATCCTTACCTTGTGTGATCTATCTGTGGACACATTGACATTCCATCATATGTCAACACATATTTATGCACAGCTTGTTGGTTTTGTGGATACTACATGTGTCTGGGATGTTGATAAAGTGCTATTCAAAATCTATGTGACACATGTGTAGATGTGTTCATTGATGTATGTCCTGGGTGGCTGCCTTGCAAACAGTCTAGCATGTTTGGGAACCATGATCCGCACATGAACATACCACAGTTGGTAGGGTTGTGTGTATGTCAGCTTCCAATAGCTCTGTTTATGACTGCAATCATGATGGACTCCATGACCTTGCAGATCAGACTTCATAGGCGTACTGGACTTGACTTCCCATGGTGTGTTGTGCAACAACACTTGTGGGGAGTGCCATATGTAGCTGTGACACATTCAACGGTTCCACATCCCGTATAGGGGGTGAGGCTCAGCTGACTGTTCAGGTGCATGATCTGTTTGTTCTGTAGTTTGTGCATGACACATATTGGGAATCAATGTATTCCACTTGCTGCCATGCTTTTGGCAGTGGGGGTAGCTGCTCATCCATTCTACATGTGATATCTCCTGGTATGATGATATGGACTATTGTCAGTGGGAGATGGGTATGTACATATAGGCCTGTCTGTCATGATGTCGGCATTGTCACTCAGGTACAGTTGGCCCTGACTCAGGACATATATGGGTGCACATTGCTATTTATGACATAGCTGAAGGAGGTGTCATGATTCAGTCTGGACTCCTTCTCAGCTACTCTTTACAAAACACCAATGAACATGAGCACTAATCCCTGTTATACTCTTTTACATGCTTAACACCCTACTGATCCTTTGTGATCAGGCTACAGAGTATGTCATGATAATATCCTGGCATGTCCAGGGGTCGGTTTCGTATGTACTCTTCAGTCCAGCTGGTGGATATTGTGATATTGACATAATGTCACATCTGCCTCATGTACACAGACAACCCTCTCCTCCTCCCGACAAACCCAGATATATGTGTGAGATGCACCTATGTAGACATACAGGATGCTGAACTCTCTCGACCCATGACTGGCACAGTCTATCAGGTGGTGAAGGTAACCACACACACCACATATCAGTCTCACATATCCTCTAGCAACAGCACTCAAACCACATTATCACACATAGAGATACTCGGATGCTGTAAATGTAATTACCTAAGCAGCAGAGACCTCCAAAGCAGACACACACACACCTGCTACCCCACTACAATACCCACATATCACATAGTTCACAATGTCAGTGTGCCACACAGTCACTGCCCTTCGGGCTAAACAACACATCTAATACACTTGTAATAGGCGACACTTATTGTCAGACACACTGACGTACCACTCACCAGCCCTAACAAGGGAATAGTCACTTTGGGCTGTCTGTTGGGTGCCAGGATCTGCCGCATAACACAGGTAGTCAGGTCACTCCAAAGCAAGTACAGGACTGGCACCATCATTGTCCATGCTGGTGTGTATAACCTCAGACGTTACTCCCTGGACCACATGACATGAAACAAGGAGGAACACTCTGATCATGTAGCCCAGGCCAGTATGACCCTGACCTTGTCTAGCATCTTACACCCACCAATTATGATGTCACAGTATACGGACACACATATCACATTTAACAGTTGCCTAACAAATTTGTTTAATTCATAGGGGATACAGTGTGTGTCAGCCTATGGTGACATGCTCAACATGCCACGTAGCTTCACTATGGACAGCTTACATCTGTCACCCTTGGACTTTGGAATGCTGGCTAAGGCTCTTGCTATCACCATAGTGCCTTTTTTAAGCAGGGCTCAGAAGACAAACCCACCTCCATAGAAATTACAGGTTAAATGAAACTAAGGGTAATGCTGCTCAACAACAGTTGTGTTAACCTCATATTGTGGCCACTCAGGACTCTCCTCAGTATGGAGGATAGCGATATCTGTGCACTGACAGATGCCTGGTTCAGGCTCACTTATGCACACCAGCACTACCAGGTTATGTTTCATACCATGCTGTCTGACAACAAGACTTGGAACAGACAACACAACTAGGGGGAGTATCCATATACATCACAGATACACACACCTCCAGGTTAGTAGCACTGCACAAAGCATCACAGACCATACATATACAACTACCATTGTGCAGTACTGCCTTTCAATTTGTTGCCTGCTACAGAACACACTCCCAAACTCAGGAACCACACTCGGCTTTCGTGGGAACTATGGAGAATATGAAGGTCTCCACAAACACCATTATATTGTGTCACTTCATATATACAAATATTGACTGGGGATACTACTCAAGCCCCGACACCCTAACCCAACAGTCGCTACAATTTGTAGACTCATATGCTATGGCACAACCAGTCAGCACAGCCACAAGGGGGAATACATATTGAACCTGATCATCACCAACATGGGGACTCTATTTTCCACACCAGCAATATACCCCTCATTGGTAAGGTAAGAACATACATGTATCTCACTAGACATACATATACCCTCCACACGCCCATCCTGGGTAATCTTGGTGAACTTCTCATGAGCCAACGTCTCACTTCACCGAAGCAAGGTGGTATCCTTCAGAGACCCTGAGACAGTGCCAAATACGGCTCACACTGCTGCATCTTTTGCATACACATTCTATGGACACCTAGTGGACTGCATGGATTGTGCTATCCCAAATAACAACAGGACTCACTACTCCAATGGCAGGGGACCTGTCTGGTAGACCCCAGCCATTAATAAGCTGTACAATGTCAGGAGGAAGCTACTACATGATAGAGCACAATCCTAGACTGGGAAGGCATCTGTGATCTGTACTAGCAGACAGCTACAATTACTCATGAACTTTTCTAAGGGCCGCTTCTACCAGACAATTGCAACAGACACATAGGACTAACACACGGCCTTCTTCAGTTATGTCAGGAACCTGGGTGGACACTCACTGATATGCTGTGAGTTACTGCATACTGACTAAACCTACCCTGAACCCACTGGCATTGCCAACATCCTGGCAAACAGGTTCAGTGCAGATGTCTCCCACCCATCCCCCCTAAGGAGCGACTATCCATCCCAACAGAGTATAACCTCCCTGACATCACGCATTAACAGGTGAGTGCTGCCCTCCCCAAAGTGTACATCACAGTATCAATGTGACCAGATGGTGTCTCAGCCTGCATCTTACACGAGCATTATGACAGACGCAACCCTCACATTACATCACTGTTCAATATCGGAGTTACCACAGGATATGTACCCAAGGAATGGTGTACAGTGACAGTGGTCCCACTCCACAGAGTTGGTGCCGCAACGGGCCACAGACAATATTGTCCTATAAGCCTAAGTAGCCTGTTCTGCAAAGCTATGGAGCGTATTGTCATGGGACTCATACACATAGCCCTCTGGAACCTACAGACACTGTGTCCTACACATTTCAGCGTTGTTACGGGCAGATCTTGCCTCTTGAACCTGTTTGTGTTCTTTAAATGGCTAACAGGTCCATCGACATAGGGATGGCTGTCCACACAGCCTACCTGAACCTTGCAAAACCCTTCAACACAATAACGCACTGGGCCATTATGCATAGGCTCATCAGCGTCGATATGGACACATATCTTACACGATGGATTGATACCTGGATCAGGGATAGCACCCACATGGTCAGAATTGCAGGTGCCATGTCTGACTATACACCAGTTACACGTGGCATCCCACACAGCTCGGTCCTGGGACCTCTCTTGTTCAGTATATATTTGTCTGACGCACAGGCTACCACAGGGTGGAATATGGCTGAACATGTTTGCACTTGACTGCAAACTGGGTGCCATGATCAACTCTCCAGCTGCCACATGCATACTCAAACAGGTTCTCACAGAGATGGATGACTGGTGCCTGAGCCATGGCCTACAGCTAAATGCCATTAGTTGCATAGTCATCCCCTTTGAGAATAACAACATGCACATACATTACCACATAGGTAGTACTCTGTTACATACAGTAGGAGTTGTTAGGGGTTTGGGGACATGATTTGTTCATACTGTCACCTTTGACATTCACATTGCCAAAGTGGTTGGACACACCTTCTATGTGGGCCACCTTATCCCATATGGTTTCACATCTAAATCGAGTGAGGTCATTGTGCCCCTATACTCATCACATCCATGCTTGGTTACAATGCCACATTTGGGGTGTACCTTACCCGACACCTGCAGCAACTGTACTGGCCACGGAAGTTCCTCACCAAGCAGATCTAGGGACTCACACAGATGCCCTGCACAGTTCAGATGCAGTAACTCCAGCTCTACACAGTCGCTTACCACCTACTCAGATATGATGTGTGCCTGTTGTTTACAGATATACCCAACCTAGAATTACTGGACATGCTCCACCTCAGGATATCCGACTCCCTTCGAGCTACACACTCCAGGGACGTATACCTCAGCACAGATGTTTATGGGACATTGTGGAGGGACAGATTCTTATCCCAGAGGCTCCACTCACTCCAGAATGTAATCCCAGTTTCACATAGGCAGAGCCACCCACTGACCACCTACAGGAGACATCTTTATGACTGTATGGGTGATCGTATGTTTACCCCTGGGATATCTTCTGTGTCCCTGCTAGACAGAGGCACACTAGCCTAGACGTACATGGGCTATCTTGTGTGACCTACTATTCACACACACAGTGTAGTAGTCTGACAGGGTTGTGAATGCCAAACACACTCTGGCTAGGCTTGTACATGCCCTAGGGCAGATAGCCTAGTATCGACCTCTGAACCTATGCTAATGTTCAAGATGCACAATGTTTATTGCTGATACTGTTTGCAGGTCTTTATCATCTTTGCTTTACCAGTTTCTATGAACAACTTCGGTATCTGCAGAACATATTTAATTATGACAGGGTTCCACTATATTATAGATGTGTCTGTTGTCATATAACTGTGTGCACAGGGTGGATTGCTGTATAGTGGCAGGTTCCTGGGTTAACACATGCAACTGCCAGATATGCGTGGCCCACTGCTGTACTCAGACATGGCCTAAGTGTGTGAGCATGCCCAGTTCTGCCATTCCGTGTTTTGTTGCCTGACATTTGTTTCATTTATTCAAGTGTGTGAGCATGCCCAGTGTGACCTTTCAGTATGTTGCTATCTGAGGTCCACTACATTTGTTGATGTGTGCGAACATGACCGATATTAACATTTATACTGTGTGTGTTGGAAGTCAGGTTCTGTTCTCACTGCAGGACTCACCCTTGTGTCATAACTCGACAAGGATTATGCTGTGCCTGCAGGGTTTCCATGAAATACTTTGCATAGACTTATCAACATTCCTTCATACAGGCTGACCACTGCAATACTGTCATGGTTTAGTGGTTCAGTACTTTGGCTATAGTGCACAGTATCCTAGGTTCGAGGCCCATCACTGCTTTATATTTTCATACTGAGCAGACCAGACTGCTTAAGGGCCAGTTAAGCAAATATGAGCATGTTGGCTTTTGTTCAGCTATGTCCTACTTAGACCAGGCTTGTCTGGCACTGCTCAGTATTTACCAACATTGCTGGACGTTGCCCAGTATTACTGAACATTGACCACAGTTGTGCTAGTTGGTGTGTGCGATTTTGTTTGCATATACTACATGGTGGTAAATGCTGTTTAGCACTGCTTTATATTACTTAACACATGGCAATCATGCCTTAGGTGGTGCTGCAGGGCTGCTTATGCCGGATGCACATACTACACTCCCTGTACATGTTTGAATGCAGGTAGTGTCAACTTAGGCATCTCTTTTACTATATGTGCGAGTCAGAGAGAGGTATAATTTCCAGAGTTCCTACTGAGCCAGTGTATGTGCTATGCATTGCCTCTTTGCCAAGGCCAAAGCATACTGGGCACGCCTCCTTCTGCCTACTGCCTACTGGGGCAGGCTCAGGTTGTTCCTCCTCCGAGCAATGCTCTGCCTGTGATGGCCTTGGCAATGGTGGGGGGCTGTTTGGCCCAGGCCTATGCTGGTCCTGCTGTAGCTGTTTTTGCAGGATCATATTATGTAGCATAGCACATACCATGACAATTTGGGTACATGTAGTTGGTGAGTACTGCAAGGCTCCACCAGATGTGTCCAGGCACCGGAACCGTGACTTGAGCACTCCAAACACATGTTCTATTACATTACGTGTTTGTGTGTGTGCCTCATTATGGCATTCCTGTTCAGGTGTGTGTGCATTTCTGATGGGTGTCATCAGCCACGGCTCTAGTGCATAGCCAGCATCCCCCACTAGGTGACCATGTGGGATGTCCCCATTGGCAAATGTCTGGTACAGCTGCGTCAGATGCCAGATATTGGAATCATGGTAGCTTTCAGGGCAGCCTACACACACATTCAGTATTATGCCCTGGGCCCTACCCCGCTCGCCGGCTGCTGCTTTGATGCATATGTGCGTGCAATCTATTGCACCCACTACCGCAGGGTATTCCGCAATTTGCTGGAAGAGACTCATATTGCTGGCCAATACCTCACGGGAATTGAGGAAATATACATGATCACCGACATGTGCTGACATGGCATCCAGGAACTGGTGTAGTACCCTGGATACTGATGCCTGTGATGTCCCCATCATATCACCAGTTGGTCTCTGGAAGGTACCTGTTGCTAATATTCTTAGGCCAACACATACCCTGGTTTCCACTGGGATGGGTTCCCCTCTGTTGGTTCTGTGTGTGAGGCGTGGCCTGCACAGCTCAACAATTTGCTGCAGGAGGTCTCTATCCACTCTATAGCGCTCCACTATCTCTAGCTCATGTAGCCCCTGGTAGGTTACCCTGGGCCTGTACACTCTTCTCCGTCTCCTCACTGTGGGTTGTCCAGCAGCATTTCCATTGTCACCACTCTTAGCATGTTACATATGTCGCCTTATAACAGCAATGGCAGCCCCTAACATTTCTTTGTCTCAGTAAACCTTTTTCAGTTTTCACTTCTATTAGCTTACTGCAGTGTCTGTTGTGAGAAACATAATGGACTGTTGTTTGCAGAGTTTTAAGTGCTTGGCTGGGCTGGGCTAGTGTACTGCCTGAGTAATTGCCTGATTCTGATTGTTTTCACCTGCTAGCTCTGCTAGTACTCCCTGGTAGCTTCCTAATATTTGTAGTGCTTCCTTTTTCCTTTCTGTTTCCTCGGGGGGGGGGGGGAGTGCCGCGCACACAAGTGCAAACACCCGCACAGCAGCTAACACGCGGGCACACATGCTTACATGGACTAAAACTTGCTTATTCAGGTTAAAACGCGTGCACACCAGTGCAAACGCGCTTACAACTCTTTAAACAGCCTTATACATGCTTACTCCGTCTTAAACGCATGCACTCATGCTTACACGCGCGCACTCTGTTTTATTCGGGTTTACACGCGCGCACATGTGCGCATACCCGCTCAGCAAGAAACTTTGGTGTTATCCACGGCATACACCTTCCATTTCTTGCCTTTCCCTAGCCTACCTGTTGACACACCTCTTTCCATGATGTGTGAATGACAGCTGACACATGCCACTCTGCTTCAATGAGCTTCACTTCTTTCATACATACCCCCCTCATGATGTCACCTATCTTCTACTCTGTTACTCCCCATATCCTACTCCTACACTCCACTGACTGTGCTCATTTGCTATGTAAACTTGCGATTCACTATCCTAACGCTCATTTACATAGGATTGCCTACTAATGCTTGGTTACATGTCTTAGACTGAGCTTCCCCCCTTAGCAACCTCTACTTGGTGGCCATGTTGTCTTCAGCCTGCTATTCCCTTGCATTGTACATTAACAATTTCAATAAAATCCACATTTGTGGGTTTTAATTTTTAGTATTCTGGGTTTTAGAGCGCACTCCATTTGCACGGCGCTGCGCTACGCTTAAACATCAGAAATCGGCAGAAAAAAAATATTATTGCATCAGAAAACATTTCACATGGCTGTATATTTGGCCATTGACATGCTTCCTGCACTGGATGCAACCTTTATTTGGAGCTGTCACAGCTCCATTTTGTTATTTGCAGAACGGTACTCAGTTGTCAACTGAGTACATTTCTGCAAATAACGCTGCTCTTACTCGGACAGGTTCGGATTTCCTGAATCGCAAATCTACCTCATTTGCATGCCTTTCGCCTGCAATTGAGGTAATTTGCATATCCCAGCTCTGTCCGTGTAAGAGCAATTTTAGGAGCTCTCTTACATGCCCCTACAGGCTGTTCCTGGATCGCTCATCGGACATGATGGCTGCATGGAGTCTTACTCTACTCTAAGACTCCGTGCAAGCCTTCGTGAATCTGGCTCCCTGAGTGCTTATAATGTAAATTTAGAGAAATGTGTAACCCTCAAATGAATATTACAATTGAAAGGAACACATTTTACTCACAAAAAACAATCAAAAGTCTTGTGAAACTATTGCATATATTACTGACATAAGATATAAAGTAAAAACATGCAGATTTGGTGATTTATGACATGAGCTGATAAGAGACCATTTTATATGTGGTGTAAATAGTGATGCAGTGTGAAAGATTTTGCCTCAAGATAGTGAATTAACATTGAGAAAAGCCATTGAGATTTGTCAAATATATGAGTTTACACAAAAGCATACAGATATGCTTATGAATGAGAAAAGCATGTTTGCAGTATCTGCTAGTGTGAATGTTGATAGTCTACATCAGCAGACAGTTAAGATAAAATGAAATACAAACTGAAGGGTGTGGCACCCAACCTCATTGTTAACTGTCAGAATTGTGGAGGCAGTCATGAACATACATGGGAAAAGTGTTTAGCTTTTGGTCAGCAATGTCACAAATGTAAAAAGTGGAATCATTTCAAAAGGCTTTGCAAGTCTAAAGTGCCACAGACTTATGTTAAAGAGAGTATCCAAAGAAGTAAATCAGATAGAGACTGTAGCAAACTCTGAGAGCTGTAGGCAAACTTTCTGTATTGATGGTGTCTCTGTGATCGATGAAACTGTCAATATAATAGACTATATGTTGTCAGCAAAGAGTGAACTATTGTGTACTGTACAAATTAATGGTAAACCTGTAGAGCTTACAGTAGGCACTGGATCCAAGCGCAATGTTGTATCAGCATAAATGTTTGCTAAAGTAAGAGCTGGTGAGAAACTTGATACAGCAAAGTGTGCAACACTTGTTGCTTATGGTGTTGAAGAGATTCAAACTGATGACACAATAGTTCTTTCATGCCATTCTGTTGGCAACAGCTATGACTTGTAGTTTTATGTAGTCAAAAGACACATGCAGTCATTGTTAGCCCTCAAAGAAAGTCTGAGAAACGGACTGATTTCATTTAATAAAGAGGTTCACCATATAATTATGAATAACAATGATAGTTTTGCACAAAAAATGTTAGTGATATTTTCAAAGAGGAGCTTGGTTAACTTCCAGTCACATATTCCATGAAGTTAAAACATGAAGTAAGTGTAGTTTTCAGACCAGCACAGAAGATTCTAGTAGCAATGCAGAGTAAAGTAAAAACAGAACTAGACAAAATGGTGAAATGAGGTGTCCTTATTCCAGTAGAAGAACTGACTAAATGAATGGGGATCCTCCATTGTTGTAGCTCGTAAGTAAAGCTCAGAGGATATTCAAATATGTATTGATCCAAGAGACTTAAACAAAGCACTTAAGCTTCCTCATCATCAGATGTATACAGTAGAAGAGGTAGCTGCTCTCATGCCAAGTTCCTTTTGACAAATTTTGCTGGATCGCAAATCATTGGTAACTACCTTCCGTACACCATTTGGTAGCTACAGATTTCTAAGAATGCCATTTGGAATCAATTCTGCCAGTGAAGTGTTTTAACATGTGATGGAGCAATCTTTTTCTGTTTTTTCATGTGCTATTATAGTAGATGACATTAATGTTGGCGGCAATAGTGAAGATGAACATGATAGAAACCTCAGAAAAGTTCTAGACCATGCACATGAAGGAAATCTTAAACTGAATCCTCAGAAATGTAAATTCAAACTGAAAGAAGTTACTTATGAGGGACATTTGTTTACCACTTCTGGTTTACAAACAGATCCATCTAAGCAAGCAGCAAATCTTGAGATGCCAGTTCCAGAAAATGTTACATCTTTGCATTGTTTTCTAGGTATGATCAACTTTTTAGGAAAGTTTATCACAGCCTTGACTGAGCTTTCTGCCTCATTACATGAGTTGATACACAAAAATATAAACTGGTCCTGACTGGAACAATACCAAAGACCATTTGATAGCCTGAAGAAGAAAATTGCCAGTCCACCCACACTGAGATATTATGATATACACAAACCTGTAACTATGTCTTGTGATGCCTCAAAGTACAGCCTTGGTGCAGCAGGTCTTCAGGAAGGCATACTAGTTGCCTATG
This sequence comes from Protopterus annectens, assembly GCF_019279795.1. NCBI lineage: Eukaryota > Metazoa > Chordata > Ceratodontiformes > Protopteridae > Protopterus > Protopterus annectens. The sequence goes on from NC_056742.1 coordinate 160,588,616, forward strand.
CATCAGGAACTTTAAACCAAACAGAGATGCATTATGCAGAGATAGCGAAAGAACTTTTGGCAGTAGCATTTGCATGTTTAAAGATCAATTATTATATTAATGGCAGACCTATCTAAATAGAGAATGATCACCAGCCACAATTTTGTCAATTTTGACAAAGCCAAAGCATACTGCCCCAGCATGATTGCAACACGATGTTAAAATTGCAAAAGTACAACTTCAATATTATTACCCCAATTCAAAAGAAGCTAAAAAAATGTTCTGAGTCAAGGATAGCCAAAACAACAAACCAGTTTACCACTTGATATTTAGCAGTATTTTCCTTACCAAGATGAACTCATGATGGGAGATGGAATCTTCACAAAAGGTCCCAAAGCAGTAATTCCTAAAGTATTACAACAACAATATATCAACATTTGCATTGTCATCTCCATGGTACTGATTCACCCAAAAGAAGGGCAAGAGTCATTGTATTGTGGCCTTCTATGTCCAAAGATATAGAGAAGGAAACTCTAGCATGTTCAATTTTCAACAGCACCAAACCGCATCAACAAAAAGGACCACTTCAGCTACACCAAATTCCTGAATTGCCATGGTCGACTGTTGTCACAGACATTTTCAAATGAAATGGTCAGCATTATTAAGAGTTAGAAGACTCTTACTCAAATCGGTTTGAAATTGACCTATTTCCTAACTTGATGTCCACCACAGTCATTACAAAATTGAAGAGACATTTTTCTGTCCATGGTAGACTGCACAAAGTCTATCTGACAACAGTGCACAGTTTACAAGTCAGCAGTTCAAGAAATTTGCTGAGTCTTGTGACTTTGTTCATATTATCAGTAGTGCTGAGTATCCACAATCCAATGAGTTAGCTGAATGCACAGTTCAGACTGGGAAACACTTGTTGAAGAAATGCGAGAGATGGTACAGATGTTTTCCTTAACTTAGTCTCAGAAACATTCCTCAAGACAACCTGTTTGGTTTTCCTGCTCAGAGATTAATGTCCAGACAGACTAGAACAAATCTACCAATCAGTAAACAATTGCTAGTACCAAATGTAAAGAACAACAGACTGATCAAGGCTTAACTTTCCAGAAAATGGTTGTCACAAAATACTATGATAAGACCTACAAGGAGAAGTTCTGAGAATGTAAACATTTAAAGGATACAACTGAGTGGGAATTGTGAAGAATATTTGTGAGGAACCGAGATCTTACATCATACAATTGGAATGAATGGATTTCAGATGGAATTGTAAACATGTTACTGTTTCCGAACCAGTGACGCAGCAGATTGCCTGTGCCAATGACTCTAATTCCCAGAGTAACTCTACAGCTGTTTGAAGTCAAAAGGACAGTGTGCATCCTAGAAATAATTTTAATGTAATCCCTGATGTTCCAGTTGTGAAAGAATTCCCAGATTCTGTCCCTGTTGCTTAACCCAGTCAGAGTTTCTATGTTACCAGATAGGGTAGAATTTCCAGACCGCATTCAAAATACACAGTGACTTGGACTTGAGCTCAGTTTTGTTTGTTAAACCATTGATATATTGAATAGCTCTCAAAAATGTCTTTGTTCTCCTATTTGCATGTCAAACAAAAGTAAAGAGGGAAGTGTAGATCAGTATGTATATTGTACATAGTCAGCCACTGTAGTCAGAGAGCACATGCATATAAGTTACTGAGCACGTGCAAGATCAGTGCCATTTTGTATAGTCATTCAGCATGAGTGCAAGCTTGAATGGAGATGCACATGTGAGTGTGTTAGAAGTAATGAGTCAGTCAGTAAGCATATGAAGCTCAAAGTATACATTTTAGTTACAGCTCCTGATGTGTTTATGTACAATAAATCACTTGAACCCATCCCATGCCGCATTGTCTTATTTGAATACCTGAGACATGCGGCAATAATCACACAGAACAGTATTCTTAGCACATGAAATTTGTCTCCTGCTGTGAGTTATGAATCACTGCAGCAAACAGCTTAAATTTGCTACTTTGACAAATAGTAAGGGGAGGACTTTGGGGGAATGGGTTTAAGAACTAAACTCAGGCATACCAAAAGAATGAAAATTGCCCACTTTAGAAAGAAAAAGAAGTAACGGCCAATGAGAATACTGTGCTGTGTGATTATCCTTGCTTGTCTTTTAAGTAGTCATTGAAAAACAAGAAATGGTATTTAACCTGACTGACTAAAAGAAAGCAGGGTACATGTGAAAACACATGTAAAGTCAATGCATTGACAGGAGCTTAGGGGCTATGATGTAATATTTTAAAGCCAAACACTGCAATATGGGATACCTACAGATAGACTAAAAAATCAAGATGCCAGACCCTATGTGGGCAGACTCTGAAATTACATTTAAAATATAAAAAAAAGTATATAGAGTCCAAAAGTGGAGTTAAAATAGAGGAAATATCAAGACATGATGAAGTAAACATGTTTTTCAGTTTGTGGGTGCGGTCCTCCTTTAAGGCATATGGGTCTGTAGTTGCTTGGATCAGTGGTGGTCCACTCTTATGAAGGGACATCACCACTAGAGTATGCCATTGTTTGGAAATATAGCCTGTGGCAAGGGGATCAGTAAGGCCCCACATCACACTATTTATAGGACAACCCAGTATGTTGTCAGGACCTATTAAACAATTATTTTTGATCTTGGAGTACAGTTTAAGGATCTATTCCTTGGTGATAATAAGAGGTTACTCTTGTTTTTTTTGGGTGGACAAGATAGTTTCAGAAATAGTGAAATCTTGGTGTATGTTCAGCCATCGAATGAAACTTGCATTGAATGGCTGAGCACTGAACCCCATGCAGCGAATGTTCATTTCATCGACGGGGAAAGTAACTAGTAGGCCAGCACTTCCCTGTCTGCCCTTTTCCCCAATGTAGTGCAGTCAAAGAATTGGTATGTATAGTTGGGAGGATGTGGGGGACAAAGCCCCCCCATTGAGTGGGTTTGAAATATTGTGGTGGGGCAGATTGGGAAATGTTGGGCAACTATAGTTATTTTTTCCTTCACTGAAGTGAATATTTGCTGAATGAACGTTTGATGCATAGAGTTCAATGTTCAAACATTTGATGCAAGTTTCATTCAAAGGTTGAACATAGACCCATGAAATTTGTGGCAAACTTGTTTGCCAAAATGTTGGTTATTTCATTAGGATTTCAATAGGAGGTGCCATTATATATAAAGTATGACCAGTGATAGTCTAACATAGCTGAAGAATGACTTATAAATATCCTTAACCTCAGGGGGTAGCCTGCGTTTATGGGAGGTTTTGTTGGTCTCAGTAGATGCCCTTACTTTCTTTGTGAGGCGTTTTATATTCTAATTGTGATGAGGGTTTATGGCCTTAAATGTTAATCTAAGTATTTTTTTTTCTTTTGCTGTAAAGTTTACTCATAAGTACTGATTACCAGGGAGGTTTATTATTTGTCATTGGTCTTGGTGGAGACAGCCTATCAATCCAGATATCTAAATGAACACAAAGATCCTTGGCATAGGTGTCTTGTTTATATTATAGGGAGAGCATGGTACAATTTTGTGATTTCATTATGCAGCTGTAAAAGGTTGGCTTTCTTGAAGACTTTAAAGGTGCTGGCAACCAGAATAGAGAATGTTGTGTGGGTAATGGCAACAAGTTGTTGACTAAACTTAACACCTGAAGGACCAGTTATGGCAGTGTGCAGGCTGGAATTGAGTTTATGAAAAGTAAGACCAGGATGTTACTACCCCTAATTGAGGTACAGACAATACGAGTTGGGGAATTCCCTTTCATCCAACTTAAGAAATGTGCACATCTGATATTAGAAGTATAAGCACTCCAGTATATGGCGGTGGTAGTAGGTGAAATGAATGAGGATTTGTGCTCCATCTCTAACAGGGATGTTTTCTAGGAATGCCAGGAACTTATCATAATCTTGTGGGGATTGGTAATAAGTATAAATTGATAGTATGACTTACTTAATCTAAGCTGCAGTTCAGTAAACTGACTTAAAGAGCCAATGGGCATCAGTTTGGAAGAATGAATTCCCCGATAGAGACATGGAGACTGAGACTTGGTAGGCACTACTCATGGGCTTAAAGACATGATAAGCACAACCTCAGGCACAATGGGGGTGCTTTTATTACATTTGAACTGTGTCTCAGTCACTATGCAAACATGGAATTATTCCTGAAGTAGACATGCCTCCAAATCAAGTAGTTTGTTATTAAGATTTGTAGCATTGGGAAGGGCAACTCTGAAGCTAACTTATAGGTTCATAGGTTCATAAGTAGGTACTAGGCTATCTGCCCGAGGGCATTTATAAGCCTAGCCAGAGTGTGTCATCTTTCGCCGCCCCATTGATTAATTAACTGAGCCTCTGTCAAGCAGAGCCAATGAAGTGATCCCAGGGGTGTATTTTCTGTTACCCAACCACTCATCAAGGCTTCTCTTGAAGAGTGTTAGTGAGGGGCTCTGCCTAATGTAGTTAGGAGGTTTGTTCCAAAGCATGGGGTATCTCTGTGACAGGAATCTATCCCTCCAGCATGTTCTATTTATTGTTGTGGCGAGATTTAGCTCACTAGAGAACGTGGCTCACAGTGACTTGGATTTCTTTAGGTGGAGCATGTCCATCAATTCTGAGTTGGACATGGCTTTGTAAGTCTGGCAGAGATCACCTCTGAGCAAGCGATATGCCACTGAGTACAGCTGGAGTTTTTTCAGTCGGGCTGCATAGGCCATATGTTGGAGGCCAGTAATCCTCTTGGTGAGGTGCTTTTGTGGTCTTTCCAGCTGTTGGAAGTGTCTTGTGAGGTACATTCCAAATAGGGCATTGTACTCTCTGATGGGTCTGATTAGTGATGAGTAGAGGGGCACTATAACCTCTTTATTTCTAGATGCGAACCCCTTAGTAATTAGATGGGCCACATAGAAGGATTTCCTAACTACTTTGGCAATATGATTGTCAAAGGAGAGATTACTATCTACCTGGGTCCCCAGATCTCTTATTACCTCTTCTGTATTAAGGGGGCTGCTGCCTATGTGGTAATTTGTGTGTGTTTTGTTTTTCCCAAACAGGATGACTATGCATTTTTTGGCATTTAGCTTGAGGCTATGACTTTTACACCAGGTGTCTGTCTCAGTAAGGCCTTTTTGAAGGCTGTCCGTGTCAGTCAGAGAATCAGTTATGGTTCCCAGTTTGCAGTCATCAACGAACTTGGTTAGCCATAGTCCTCCTGTGTTTACCTGTACTTCTGAGAAATATATGCCGAACAGTAGGGGTCCCAGAACCGAGCCTTGCGGGACACCACTTGTGACTGGTTTAGAGTCGGACCTGGAGCCTGCTATTCTTACCAAGTGAGTTCTGTCTGTAAGCCAGTTGGCAACCTATCTTGTGATGTAGGGGTTTATGTTCAGGCTGGTGAGTTTTTCTATAATACCCGAGTGAGGAATGGTGTCGAATGCTTTGGCGAGCTCAAGGTAGGCTGTGTGAACCACCTTTCCCTCGTCTATGGCCTTGGTGACCGTCTTGAAGAAGTCAACCAGGTTTAGTAGGCATGATCTGCCCTTAACAAAGCCAAACTGGGTCGGGTCAAAGTGTTTGGAGGTTCCCAATGTCTTTGTTAATGAATTCCATGATGATGTGCTCCATAGCCTTGCAGACCAGGCTAGTCAGGCTTATGGGGCAATAGTTACCAGGGTCAGTTGATTTAATGTGATGGTTAGGTTGGGTGTACATTAGATGAAAGTTTCATAAAAAAGATGCAGCAGGGTAGCAAAGACTTTAGCCCATGATCAAGATGTCTACACCATCATTATCAAATTACTTAGGACTGCTGATCATCTCCTCCCTGAAAGACATATATGGGTACCTCCCTGAAAAGACATCATCTACTTAGCCAATTGCTGAAACCAGTGATTTTTTCTTTGAATCTAGACTTCTTTGCCAGTGTGGAGAAGATGCCACTCAAGACCAGAGGGTTATCTTTCATGGAAGCATGTTTACCAGGTTTGAGCAAGTGCTTCTGTAGGCATTTCATGAGTTTTCATGCCAGATCGTTCAGTCCAGCATGGACTAAGATCATGTCATAGTTGTGCTTACTGAAGGATAAAGACTCTGGAAATATCATTAATCCTGCTGAGAGGCAGTTAACTGTAAAACTGTCCTTATTCAGCCTAGTGAGCATGAATTAGTGTGCCTAAGAATGGAGTTACCATTTAATAGGATTTTCCCAGAAGTTGATTTATTCATGTTAGATATATGCATGTTTTCTTATTTGTAACATGTTGATAAAGAGGTGTACATAGGAGATGTTTTTGGGGTTTTCAGTAATGTTTACCGTTACCTGTTCTGTGAGGCTCGGGTAATTATTTCTTAATGGCATAAGGATGCTGCATTTGTATGAGTGGGAGTTAAAAGGTATATTGCATACAGCATGTATGCAATTTTGAGAGGACAGCCTTCAAATTAGCTATACATTTACACATCTCACAGACGGAATCAGTTTAGCTGAGCAAGTGTTCATTTAGCATGAGTATATGGCAGCTGATAAACTGCCTTTGGAGATCAAATGCTAGAAGACTGACAATGCAAGGGAAGGTAGTCTGCTACCTGTCCATGCTGGCCAATTATTACTTATAGGAGCTCAGGGGATGAAAGTGTGAAGAGGAAGAAGAGAAGGAATGTTATACTCTGTAATTAATGAGTCTTTCCTAGTCCATACAGATTAACACAAACCATTAAACCTTAGAGCTGGCTGCTGTCAGTCTCTCAAGAAAGGAAGGAGTTCAAACCCTATACCTTGTGCCAATGAGGTGAACACTTTAACCATTATGTCATTCTCCCCAACGTTCCTTAAAAGCTCTACTTGTATCAAGATTATATCACCCCAGATGGGATTCAGGCACAGTCCCTGACTTAGAAGACCAATGCCTTATACATTAGGCCACTGGGGGCTGACATGAATCATTATCTGGCTACAACTACTAGTGGTGCATTCAGTAAAGCTGAGAGCAGCTGATCTCATATGAAGCAGAGAGTAAAACATATTCCTATATTTTTTGGAACTATTTCATTTGTACTTTTCACTGACTTGAATTTCCACATATCATGACACCCTTTTCCTTATTATGTAAAAGTTTGTTTCAATCTGGCTACATTTTTATTTTGTCAGTTGAAAGCTTTACATCTGCATAACCAAGTTCTGCAGACAACTTTCTTTGAGATAGGATAGTTTTCTTAAAATTGCTACTTATAACAGAATGCAGCAAAAGGTGAGAATGGTGTCAACATTTCTTAAGTTTATTTCTGGGCAATATTTGGAGAGATGTGTACATTTAATAAAATACATGACTGTAGAGCATCGCTATAATGTTGTCAGTGTAAAATAGAATGCATGTTTATACCCCTGGGTGCACAAGGTATGAAAAATGGGCAAACTATAAAAAAATAAATGGTAGTAATTCTACGAACAGTAGATTAATGATTGCCTCAGTGCAATGTTTTATTTGTGCTCATCATTCAACAACTTTAATTTTTTTCCCCTCTCCCTGGTCTTCCCCAAAACATGATGTTTTGAAACATACCTTTGCACTAACACATGCAGTGCATAAATCCCAAAAAACACTTTCCCCCATCAGGAAAAATCATATTTAAAATTAATTGCAAAATTTGTATTTTCCTTGCACTGATGTCACTGAGGAAAAACAGAGAAGTTTAACCTCAGTGATATATGCAAAGGCTTTGTTGCACCCTTAGACTATAATGGGCACACCATGGCAAGTGAACAAATGTGCCCCGTTGAAGTGTATGGACAGCACACTTTGTCCTACAGTAATACCACAACTGGAAAAGCTACACTTTTGGGGCTTTTTTTTAAATAAAAAGCTTACAATTTTTTTTTTAAATAGCCCCCCAAAAAGAAAGGAATGGCAAGCTGGAAAATACATAACAGCACCGGACACATCGAATGCCACAATGTCATAAAAATATCAGCAAATCACTTGAAATTGTTATATTATATGAGTATGGTTTTCATTCCTTTCAGATTATATCTCTTGCAAAATCTTAAGTACTTATCAAAGAGAAAAAGAAAGTGGCCACTTTGAAGATACCACACAGATTTTATTAAATATAAAAACTTGATATATACATGCAATCTCTTTCCTGCATTTTTTGAAAGGTCTAGAATTATCACTACATTATGTGTTTAGGATGACTGATATATGATTCACATTATACATATAACCTAAGGTATGTAAATGTTTCAAAAAGACTGCCTTTAAAACAGGTCTGTTATTAGCACTCAGGGTTGCTTAAAGTGAAAATTCAAATAATTTTTCCAATAATTTCCATAGTTTGTTCCTTCTCACAGTAATACATACACACACACACATATTATATATATATATATATACATATATGGATAGATAGGTAGCTAGATTTAGATAGATAGATATACTTGACAGCAGAAATGTATAATATTTTCTTCCTTCCAGTTCAAGAAACATTTGGTGGTCATGAAATGCACAGGTTAGAATTAAATCCTCCTGACTGCAACACTTAACTGATTCATTATTTTACATTTCAGACATATCTGTCCCAGAGGAAACTCTCAGATAAATTTTCAATTCTGGCATGCTTCCAAGAAAACATGGTGATTGGAAGGCAGATTAGCAACACTGAATTCATTTTACTCCAGTAATACAGTGATACACTTGATACACTTGCATTTAATCTACCACACAATTATAGCAAATCAAAGAACGTGTGAAGTATAACCTCAACAGAAATAGATATTTTATATAAATATGTAGTATATAAAATGCTATGCCTATGGAATGTTTCCCTTCAAGTCTACACAGTTTTATTTTGCATTGTGTGATGTTGTAATAAACATAATCTGAAGCCAAACTAAAAATGCATGTCACCTCCTGGGAAGTAAATTCTAATGTAATATACAAAATGCACAGGAAATGAGAGTGTTCTCTGATGCAACCAATATTTTAAGTAACACATTAGAAGTGTAGTGACTGAACAGTACAAAGTGAATATCCTATTACCCTCTTCTGGAAACTTTTCAACAAAATATATATGTAGTGAAACAATCGTTTAGTCTGTCACCCTATTTTATGGGCATTGCATTGTTTTATTGGTGTGTTTCCTTACACAAATGAGAGATCAACTCACTGTTAAAGCTGCTGAAAAATCAATGCGTTTCCTGCATTTGCTGTCACCTTCAAAACAATTAGCAGCAAGTCTGCCTTTGCAAACAAATGTCATCTCAGCATTACATTTAATTCCATATCCATGTTTTGAAGTAGACATCGGGGCTTATTCTGTTTAAATACATGAGAAAATATTGATAAATAACAAGTTTCCTTGAATGTGTATAAATCAGTTTTTGTTCAAAGAAAATATTAAAATGAATTAACAGTGAAATAGTATCGAACACATTTCTTAATAAAAATGAGTTCATTAAGAAATAAAACAAATGTATGGGAAATATGTATTACTTATCTGAAAGAAGAAATTAAAATAAAAATAGTAATAAGATATGTGATAATTTTATTGATGATCTATATAAACCAAAATGTATAGCATGTATAATAATACAATAAATTAGTAGCCACAGTGCACTTCAGTATAACAATTTTAGTATAGCATTCATGATATCTCAAACCATGCAACAACTTAGTTTTCTTTTAAATATTGTAATAAGAAATTTAATTGTGCATTGTTTTCTGTTAGGAAATGGTCCAACTGGCATGTTAAGTGGCATATTTGACAGGCAATATGTTTGTATTCACATCAATTAGCAGGTAGTAATCATAATAAAAATGGCTATTCCTTGTAGAGAGATCAAAATCATTAATCTGATGTTGTAAATCTTTGTTTATTCATTACAAATAGGACTTCAGTTCCGTCCTTGGAACCGATATGGCCGTTTCCAAGCTCGTGCCAGCCAAAAACTCTCAGCTAAGACCTACCCATAATGCCCCTCTCCTAGTTACTACAGATCTCATTTGCTATGTTCCTCGTCAGACGTGCTAGCCATCACTCTCAAAGCTAAGTGGAAAATTATGATTTTTAAGATAGTTTCTCCTCAAAATTTCTTATTTTTTAGTCAATTTAGCCTTTTCTCACTGTCGCCTATAACCTACTCTATTCCCTACCCTTTACTTTGGTAATTAAATTTCTACCATTTTTGGTACTGTCCCACTCTCCTGCCTTTGGTAGGCCCTTCTTACCACTTGTGGTATTTTTTAAATACCATCGTTGGTATTATCTCACTTTTTTCCCTCTCTTCTTTTGTTTTTCTATTAGGATAGCCTTGTTGCCTTACTTTGTCAGACAAAACGAAGTTGGGGTTTAAACAGTGTGACAAGTGTGGGTGTAAGATGCCTAACTTGGACGGACACTCGTTTTGTAAACTGTTTGGGCGTGGATCATATTAAAGCTAACTGTGACATCTGTGCTAGTTTTAGAAATTGTACACTAGCAGAATGTAAAAATAAGCTTATTTTAAAAGGTTTAATTAAGACACCTTTTTTGGAGGCTCTATCTGGGTCGGAGGTCTCACCCCCTCCAAAGACCAAAAAAATAAGTAAAAACAGAGTCACTCAGTTCCTGTATCCCCTTCAGTTACAGAACTGAGTCAGCTCTGTGATTCGCTGGCACCCTCGGCACAGACCTCCTTGGCACCAGGCTCTGTATCTTCTCCCTCTGTACCATCCATGATATTTACCCATATTTCGGTTCCAACCTTGGCACCAATGACTTCCATGCCATCCTTGGCTCTGACATTGGCTCCTATGTCTGTACCTGTTTTGGCACCATCCCCAGCCTTGGTGCCGATAGTTTCTTTGACTCCATTCGCTCCTAAACTTGAATATCTGCCAAGGACAAGATACTCTTCACCTTATGACCCTTTTTTGGATCAGAGGTTTAGCCCCTTTCTAGTAAGACCTGATTCTCCTTCAACAGCCTCCTTTACATCCATCAGGAGTTTTTCTGAATTAGACCTATACGGGTAGTGGACCAGCTTCTGGCAGCTAGGGGATTGCCCATTCCAGCTAGACCTTCTGTTCCTCTTGGCTTGGAATCTTTTATTACATCTTTTCCTGTTTATCCTCCTCCGACCTCTACCCAGGTCCCGGAGATCTCAGTACCGATGTCCACCCTGGTGCATACTGTCTTGGCTCTGACAGCAGTGTTTCCCCTGTCGGCACCAACCACCCTTTCTGCATCAGCTCCGATGGGGCTGATGCTCTCTCAGAGCAGGTCTTGGACCAACAGTACCTTGGTACCTAGCCCGGTACCTATTTTCATGCTGGTGCCATCTATGTCCAGGGCACTGATGGCTTCCAGTCCTCTCAGAGCTCCTCACCTGGAGATGAGCTCCTCGGGGAGGGGTGTGACCCCATTTCTGAGGTTGTCCTTCTTGGTTTCAGACCCCCATCCCTCCTCAGGTGGGCCTGCTTTCCAGGTGATGGAGAGGGTCCTTGCCTCTGAAGGCTCACAGTCACGGTCAATGACATCAGAATCCCCCCCCCCTAGCATGCAGCTGTCCCAACCCCCTATTTTGGGATCCCAGGCAAGGGAGTCACAAGACCCCCCTCCTTTGGAGGCAACCCCTTCTCCAGAGTCCTCCTCAGAAGATCCCACTGGGGAGCCACCCTGGAAGAAACAGTGCAAGAGGAAGCGCCTTGATACCCTGGAGGAATCTATCACTAAAGACACTGACTGTAATGAGGGGGGAATGGTCTCCATGGTCTCCTCCTGATGACGTCTCATTCAGAGACATTCTCAAAATCCTCAAGCAGTGGGGAGACTGGAAGTCCTCTAACCCTTCTTCTGAGGAATCAATGTTCTTGCAGGCCTTCCCTGTCCAGCCATCTACTTCCTGGGTGACCCCACGGGCAGATGACCTTGTTAAGCTCATTGTGCAGCATGCCTGGAAGGCCTCAGACAACATAGAACCTGTCCCCCAGAGGCCAGACAAAATTTTTTCTACACCTGAAGACCCCACTGGTCCAAGCAGTTGACAGTTGATTCCATGGTTGTGTCGGCGGCCACCAAGAGGGAACTGGCAGAAGATAATTCCACTGTCCATCTTCCAAATAGGGAGTCTTGGACCATGGACAGACTAGGGAAAGGGACCTATGCTTCAGCAACCTTCGCCATTCGGTCACTGAACTATCTGGCACACTTCACTCACCTCCAAAGAGACCTAATTTCTGAAATGTTTTCCTCTTTGGTGGGGGTACTGCCTGATGAGGGGCATGACACTGTCATCTCACATCTAGCTACCCTTGAATCCATCTCAAACTCCTCAATGAATTCGATATCTCATACCACCGAGGGGGTAGCTCGAGCTGCCGCATCAGGCATTGTCATGAGATGTAATGCGTGGATGTAGTTGTGTGACTTCACAGACCCCTTTAAATTTTCCTTCGTTAATGCAAGTGTCGACGAATCTGCACTTTTTGGACCCAAAGTACGAGACACACTTGCACAAAATGAGAAAGATAGAAAGTCATTGTCTGGTGTGGGCATATGCTTTTCCAACCCCCAGAGGTCCTACTTCAGGAACCAGAAGGAAGGAAAAATGTGGTTCAAGAAATCCCAAGGATCTTTTCGTGACACTCATGGTGAACAATCCCCCTGGGGTAGAAGGGGCAATTCATCTGGAAGACACCCCTTTCAGGGTAGAGGGGGTCCACGTAATCAGGGTGCTAGTGATTCTTTCTCCAGAATACCCTACCAGTGCTCCTGAGCAGCGGCCCAATTGCTTTCCTCTGGAAGCAGTCTGGGGTCATTTTTCTCTGCACCTACCAGCCTGGCAACTTATTATTACCGATGTTTGGGTGCAGAGATTAATATCCAGAGGCTACCAAATACCATTTGATTTAACTCCCAGACCCGTCAAAATGATCCCCAATGTACCACCCCAATCAGAGGGAATTAGCAGCCTTAGAAATAGAAAATCTGCTAAGAAAAAGAGTCATCCAACTAGCCCCGCCAGACCAGACAGGATCTGGGTTTTACTCAAGGTTCTTTTTAGTGCCAAAAAAGATAGGGGACTGGAGACAAATCTTGGAACTCAGTCTATTGAACAAATTTATCAAACCTCAAAAATTCCAGATGGTCATGGTACAGTTCATTCTCTCCTTTTGTAGGGAGGGACAATTGGATGTGCTATATAGACGTACTACAACATAAAGATGGATCACTGCTCCCGGAGGTTTCTCTGCTTCCGGGTAGGATCCAATCACTACCAGTTCAGGGTACTTCCATTCAGTCTCTCAACAGCCCCCCAAGTGTTCATCAAATGTATGCTAGTTGGGGTAGCTCATCTTTGACTACAAGGATTCCAGATGTTTCCATATCTGGACGATTGGCTCCTTACTGCTTCGACCAGGAATCTCCTAGTCTGCAGCCTCTCCTACACTCAAGGTCTCACTCTCTGCTTGGGGATTACAATCAACAAGGACAAATCTCAAATGTCCCCAATGAAGACAGTGGAATTTATTGGAGCGGTCTTTGGCACAACATCCTGTCAAGCTTCTCTCCCCCCTCACAGGCTTTCAAAAATAAGACACCAAATCCAAGACCTTCTTCCTCAGACCTATGTACCACGCCTGGTACTGCAATTCTTCAGCTTCATCGTGGCTGCCATTACATTAGTACCACTGGCAAGACTGCACATGAGAATCCTGCAGTGTATCCTTTCTGCACAATGGTCATTTCTAGCTCACCCACTCGACCACATGATACCTCTTACAAACCATTGCAAGGAAGAAATGCTATGGTGGATGAAGTCACAAACGAATGTTTGGTGTCAACCATTCTGTCTTCCTCAGCCCACAGCCATGGTGACCATGGATGCTTCCCTGTTAGGGTGGGGGAGGCATTACAGGGAAAGACAGTCCAAGGCACCTGGTTCCCCATGTAGGCCAATTTGCACATAAATGTCCTGTAACTGAGGGCAGTTCTCTTAGCGTTGTAAGCATTCCATGCATCCCTACCTTCTGGGACCATTGCAATTCAGACAACATGTCAGTCATCTGGTATATCAATAAGTAAGGCAGAACCAGGTCTTACCCTCTGTGTCGGGAAGCCATGAGGATTGGGCACTGGGCGATAGCTTCCAACCGCTTTCTTATAGCAATGCAAATTCCTGGGAGTTCCGATCTTATTGTGGACAATCTGAGCAGGAACATCCTGATGCCTCACGAGTGGTCCCTCAACCCTGTAACAGCATATCAGATCTTCTGACACTGGGGCAAGCCTTGCTGTGATCTGTTTGCTTCCCCACCAAACAGCAAATGCAGAAGCTACTTTGCCCCTGATCCTCCCTCAGGGGGAACCCCCGAAGGATGCCCTAATGTATGATTGGCCCCGGGGTCTTCTGTATGCCTTTCCCCCATTTCCCCTCATTCCAAAATTTCTCCAAAAAGCTCAGAGGTTGAGAAGCAAAGTGATTCTCATTGCTCCCTATTGGCCCCATCAAGTCTGGTTCCCATTTCTATGGGCTCATCTGATTCACTGACCGTGGATCCTGGATCATTCCCAAGAACTGTTATCTCATCCTCAGGGATTGATTCATCTGACTCTCCACAGTCTCAAGCTCACAGCTTGGTTCCTCTACTTCCATTGATTGCCAGGCTGCCTGACATCCCATCTCCTGTTCATGAAATTCTTCTGGTTTCACACAAACCTTCCACCATGAAAGTTTATTCTAGTAAATGGACTAGGTTTTCTATTTGGGCCAAAGATCAGAACATAGATCCCTTCTCTATGTCTATTCAAAAGATCCTTCAATACCTGATGACTCTTTTACATGCAGGAGCCTCAGCATCGACGATCACTGTACATTTAGCAGCTATCACCAATTTTCATAATGGATTTGATAATTCTTGATTATGTCACACCGCCTATGCAAGACATTTTTGAAAGGCGTATTACACGTTAAATCTCTGGTCAAGCCTCCCTTAGAACCCTGGGACTTGACTTTGGTGCTTCAGTCTCTCACAGGTCCTCCTTTTGAGCCCTTTGATTCATGTGATTGAAAGTTTTTGTCATGGAAATCCTTACTTCTAGTAACACTTACCTCAGCGAGAAGAGTATCTGAGTGTCAAGAGACCTTACATGATCTTCCACATGGATAAGGTGTCCCTTTGTACTGACCCTTCTTTCTTGCCCAAGGTCATTTCTGTTTTTTCCATTAGCCAATCTATTGACCTGCTGGTTTTCTTCCCTCAGCATTCTAATATAGGGGAGTATCTTTTGCACACCCTTGATGTACATCGGCAGCTCCATTGGTATTTGGACAGGACTAAATCTTTCAGGGAAACAGATCAATTGTTTGTGGCCTTTGCAGGACCGAGATTGGGTAAACCTGTTTCCAAAGTGATTTTATCCTCCTGGGTTAGAAACATCATTACATTTATCTACAAACAGAATAAGATATCCTTACCTTCCAGAATAAAGGCTCATTCTACCAGATCTATGGCTACTTCTGTACCATTTCATTCTAGAGCCTTTACGGATGATATCTGCACATCAGCCACTTGAGCAAGACCTCATACCTTTATCTCTCATTACAAACTGGATTTGGCCTCTAGAGGATAAGCATCTTTTGGTTCTGTTGTGCTCAGGAATATCCTTCCTTAGGGCCACCCAGGACTCAAGTAGCTGGGAACTCGGTCCTATTTGTAATGAATAAACAAAGATTTGCAACATCAGATAAATAACTAATGCCTTAGTCATAACATTCTATCTGTGTTGTAGATCTTTGTTAATTCATTACTTCACACCCTCTTTCCCTCTGCCTGAACTCCTGGTGGACTTTAGGAACTCCTGGTTAGGGTATTTGCTCAGGCAGAGCATTGTACTATTTTTTCTATTACTACCTCTATTATATAGGGGCAGGCAAACTCAATCTGGAGTAACTAGGAGAGAGGCATTATGGGTAGGTCTTAGCTGAGAGTTCTTGGCTGGCGCAAGCTTGGAAACAGCCATATCGGTTCCAAGGACAGAACCGAAGTCCTATTTGTAATGAATGAACAAACATCTACAACACAGATGGAGCATTATGGTAAGACATAACTTATTTTTTATTTAGTGTTGTTCATATCAAAGTGATTAGAAAACAAAATGGCATACATTAACTTCATTAGATGCAATACATCTGTATTTTCACAATAATAAAAACAGTAAGGTCTATAAGGAGGACAAAACCAACTTTACAGCATAATATGACCAATAACCTGCCTTCTGGCAATATACAAACTATATACCAGAACTGATGTAGTTAGAGCTTTTACACATTTAGGAAAAATCAATTTTGTCAATTAAACAAAATGGTAACAAAAGAAAGTTATATAAAATGAAGGATCACTTGTTGCTAAATAACGTCATAACAGAGAACTGTTAAAAAGGGAAGAATTTAAGTATGGCATGGATAAATTACAAAAAAGATTTATAACACATTTTTGGATAAAGGAATGTTTACAGGTGTATAAGACACACCCTACATTGATCAGTTACATTACAGTGACCATGAAAGAGGGGCAAGCCATTTTATAGTTAAGACATGACAAAGGACAAATTATTATCCCAGACATAAAAATTCAGAGGAGGATATTGCAGGGTGATTTATTACCACTACTGCCGTTTGGACTTATTCATAACACATTAAATTGTTTAGTTACCAGTTTACACTATAGTTACAATTCAGCCCCCAGAAAACAACCTGTTTAACAATGTCTCATTTGCTTTTGATGGATGACTTAAAACTGTATATTTCATTAGATGAGGAGTTGAAAACATAACTTCAGATAGTTAAAACTTTCTCAGATGATATCAGAATGGCATTTGGTCTTGGTAAATGTGCAAAGGCAACATTTAAAACAGGAAAGCTGCAACATTAAGAAAACATCAGCCTGGGACAGGAACTGCATATAATGGAACTTGAGCAGTAGAGAATGTATAAATATGTGAGCATAAATGAAGTATCAATATTAAATCATGAAAAATGCAAATAAATCTCAGTGCAGAATACACTAGAATACTAAAACTGATATTAAAAACTGCCTTGACAGGAGTGAAGTCCAGGTTTTGCTCTTTCTGTTCTAACTTACAGTTTTGATGTGAGTGACTGGCCCCAAAAAGTACTGAATTGAGTAGACTCATAAATAAGAAAGGTGCTGCATGCTTATTGAATGATATACAAAAATCCATTTATACCAAGATTATTTATTCCTTTTTCTGAAGGAGGTATGGATCTCATCAACATTAATAATGTGCAGATTCACAGTTAAGGGATTGCATACACATCTGATGACATGATTTTATCCAGACATAGTGAAAGTTTTGAAACATGAGGAGAAGAAGCAATTAGCAGAAGCATTTTGGCATCAAGTGGGAATGGAAATCAAACCAGAATGACTGAATGTGCCAAAAAAACAAAATAAAGAATATACAGAAAAGAATTAGATGAGACTAAAAGAAAAGTGGAAAAGCCATAAATATGATGGCAGGTACATAGATCTCTTGAAACAACCTCATGCTGTTCAATACTTGACACAGGAATGAATAAGGAGAGGTGAAATGAAACTAAAAGATTAAAGTTCTAATAATGGCAGCAATGGATAGTGGACTGTGTACACATTGCTTACAAAATGTATGTAAAAAGGTAGGGGAAACAGACAAATGCAGGTTCTGTAAAAAATGAAGTCGAAACAGCCAAACATCTTGTTGCTGGGTATGATGCATTCATGCAAAAGGTCTGTTTACTGAAAAGCACAATAATGTGGCAAAACTGTTGGACTGGGGATCATGCAAACACTGCAATATAGAAATAGCTGAGAAGTATTGGAAACATGAACCATAAAGCATTGTAGATAATGATGACGTGTGTATCACATGGGATCACTCATTGCCGACAGTTCAAAAAATAGATATGAAACATACAGATGTGGTACTCCTTGAAAAAGACAGAAGTGGGACTGATCATTGAAATTGCTTTACCAAATGAGTACAGTATCTTTTGTATAAAGAGATACAAAGTCATAAAATATCAGAATATGCAGGCAGAAATGAGAGCAATGTGGAAAAAGAGATAATTAGACAGTTTCAATGGGTCTAATAAAAAAGAACTTTCAGTTGTACGTAGATATGCTACAATACATGTAACTCAATATGAATTACAGAAGCAGGTAATTTTGGGCACATTGTGGGTGCTGATAAGAGTACAGAGAACGTAAAATGAGCAAAACAGACCAAGTAAGACAAAATCCACGGCACACAGGATCCGAACAAAGTGCTCCAGTCACCAAGTAAAATAAATTCCTTTTAATTTTGTACAGCAAATTCTCCAAATAGGTAGTTGAATACAACAAACACACAAATAAGCCACAGCAAATTCTCCAAATAGGTAGTTGAATACAACAAACACACAAATAAGCCCAGCAAATTCTCCAAATAGGTAGTTGAATACAACAAACACACAAATAAGCCAGCAAATTCTCCAAATAGGTAGTTGAATACAACAAGCACACAAATAAGCCAGCAAATTCTCCAAATAGGTAGTTGAATACAACAAACACACAAATAAGCCCAGCAAATTCTCCAAATAGGTAGTTGAATACAACAAACACACAAATAAGCCAGCAAATTCTCCAAATAGGTAGTTGAATACAACAAACACACAAATAAGCCCAGCAAATTCTCCAAATAGGTAGTTGAATACAACAAACACACAAATAAGCCCAGCAAATTCTCCAAATAGGTAGTTGAATACAACAAACACACAAATAAGCCAGCAAATTCTCCAAATAGGTAGTTGAATACAACAAACACACAAATAAGCCTCAGCAAATTCTCCAAATAGGTAGTTGAATACAACAAACACACAAATAAGCCTCAGCAAATTCTCCAAACAGGTAGTTGAATACAAACACACAAATAATCCCAGCAAATTCTCCAAATAGGTAGTTGAATACAACAAACACACAAATAAGCCTCAGCAAATTCTCCAAATAGGTAGTTGAATACAACAAACACACAAATAAGCCTCAGCAAATTCTCCAAATAGGTAGTTGAATACAACAAACACACAAATAAGCCTTCAGCAAATTCTCCAAATAGGTAGTTGAATATTATTGGGCTTATTTGTGTGTTTGTTGTATTCAACTACCTATTTGGAGAATTTGCTGTACAAAATTAAAAGGAATTTATTTTACTTGGTGACTGGAGCACTTTGTTCAGATCCTGTGTGCCATGGATTTTGTCTTACTTGTGCTGATAAGAGCACTCTTGGCCAACATCAAAGACTTAATTTCATGAACTCTAATCATACCCTGACTTAGGAATGGGGTCCATTCACATCATGGTATTAGAAAGCCAAAAGACTTGTAGAAATTAAACCAAGCAAATATTAAATACATAAAGCTTTCTAAGAATTAATCCAAAATGGGAATGGAAAAAGGAGATTTTACCAACTGGTAGAAAAGCAAATAGGAGTATAGAAAGTAAACAAGTGGGAATGGGATTTATTGGATAATTTAGCAAAGAAGTATTCAATTTTGACAGCAAATAACTTGACAAGGAAAGGAACTAGGCTGAAGCTAAGCAGAAGTAGAGACTACCTTCCCTATCACTGATTAATAACACAGTACAACCAAGGGAAAGAATTTTTAAATTAATGACCAGCTCTTGTAGTGTTTCAGTTGAGTTTAGAACAGAAACTGTTGTCAAAAAAAGGGATAATTAGTAATGCATATAAAATATTATAGCAATAACCCATGCCTGGGTGTGGGTAATGCGGGATTTACCCACGGTTGGCGTGGTTTGGTCCCGAGGGCGAAGCCCGAAGGACCAGACAAAGACAACCGTGAGTAAATCCTACATTACCCACACCCAGAAGTGGGTTATTGCTATTATACTATGACATTATTTAAGAAAAGAAACAATTACTTTTCTTAAATAATGGCATTGTATAATGCCTCTTTGTTGCCCTTCCGCAGCTGTCTGGTATCCGCGGCAGTTCTGATGTACTGCGCATGCCTACGCAGTACATCAGAGCTGTGGCCAAAAGCAACGGAGAAAGCAAGATCTCCGTTGCTTTTTACTGTTTCGCTATGTTAAATGGGTTTAACATAGCGAGACAGCTTTAAAATAAGCAACGGAGATGTCTGTTGCTTATTTTAAAGCTGTCTCGCTATGTTAAATCCATTTAACATAGCGAAAGAGTAAAAAGCAATGGAGATCTTGCTTTCTCCGTTGCTTTTTTTTTTAAACCTGTCTCGCTATGTTAAATGGGTTTAACATAGTGAGACAGCCTTAAAATAAGCAACGGAGATCTCCGTTGCTTATTTTAAGGCTGTCTCGCTATGTTAAACCCATTTAACATAGCGAGACAGGTTTAAAAAAAAGCAACAGAGAAAGCAAGATCGCCGTTGCTTTTTACACACTGTGTCACTATGTTAAAGGAGTTTAACATAGCAAGACAGCTTTAAAAATGCAACGGAGATCTCTGTTGGTTTTTTTAAACCTGTGTCACTATGTTAAACTCTTTTAACATAGCGAGGCAGTGTTTTAAAAAAAGACTTATACTAATGGAAAAAGTCCGGGCGACCGGACCTTTTTCCATTAGTATAAGTCGATTTACAACGTGCACGCTGGCCAATCAGCGTGCACGTTTTGGAATATTAATGGGGGTCATGGTATAATACATGGTTACCACCATGATAATCATGAGAATGAATCAGAAGAGGTTAGAAAAGAGTGAGGAGGAGAGAGAATGGAAAGGCACTATATAAAGAAGCAATGGGAGGAAACTATACAGCTCCCAAGTATACAACAACGTCCAGAAGCTTTAAGATTTTAGCGTGTGTTTTCATAGGTATTTTTATAACTCACACAAACTTCAGAGAATGTTTCCTCTGGTGGAAATGTGATAGGAATGAGAGAAGTAATAGGAAACATATATTTTTTTCTTTTGTGAGTGTAACGAGTTGGCATATTTGAAAAATTTCGTAAATAACATTTGGTCAGATAAGTTGGGGAGTAAAGGGTTGTAGTTAAGAAAACAATTAATTTGAGCAGGGTTATATGATCTGAATTGCCCAGACATAGTAAGCCGTTACTGTATAATGGAAATTGAAATTTAAACCAACTGTAACTGAAGCACTGGATATTGCAAAGGAGATAAATAACTGCAAGCGGGTTCTTTAGAAACAGGAAGGATTAAATTACATAGAAATATATGGGATTTATAGAAAAAAATACATACGGAATAATGCTCAAGGAGATGTGTAAAGTTTAACGGAATGCAGGAATTGAACATTTTATGTACTGCTGGAGTGAATAAAAATTGTTAAAATATATATTTTGACCAATAGCTTGGAAATCAGAAATTCACCCTTTGTCTGACCTCCAAGTCTCTGATAGAAAGATGCAGACAGTAATAACCAAACTAACATACTCTCACCCCAAATAACCTCTAGAAACATTCTACCATACCTCCTCTTAATAAATGTACATGATATATATGGTTACAAATTGGTTGCACTGCATGGATAGGCATATAAATGCCCTGGTTGTTGTTAGCCTAATATATTCCTATGAACCTATGAACGTACCTCATGAAAATAACAAAGGCAGCATTGTTTTGTTTTCTTTTCTATTACTGTATATGACTCTGTGTCACGTTTCAAAAAAATGTTATATTTAACAAAGATGTTTAAAAAAATAATAAATACAGTGCAGCAGCTCACATAATATGAATAACAGGTTAATATTTTACAGATTAGTGCACAGGATTATAGGTTCATAGGTTCATAGGTAGGTACTAGGCTATCGGCCCAAGGGCCTAAGTAAGCCTAGCCAACAAAGTTCCCTGGCTTACGCCAATCCAAGAAAGTTAATTTCCTGTGCCCCTGTCAAGCAGAGCCACAGAAGTGATCCCCGGGGTGTATTTCCTATTTCCCATCCACTCATCAAGATTATTCTTGAAGAGTGTTAATGAGGAACTTTGCTTGACATAGATGGGTAGCTTGTTCCAGAGTATGGGAAGTCACTGGGACAGGAATCTATCCCTCCAGTAAGTCCTGTTTATTGTGGTGACAAGGTTTAGGTCTCTAGAGCATGTAGCTCGGAGGGATTGGTATTTCTCGAGCATGTCCAACAGCTCTGGCATTGACATAGCTTTAAATGTTAGGCAGAGATGACCTCAGAGTAGGTGATATGCTACAGAGTAAAGCTGGAGTTTTTGAGACGATCAGTGTAGGGCATCTGTTTGAGGCCAGTAATTCTCTTTGTGAGGGACGTCTGTGGCCTTTCCAGCTGCTGCAGATGTCTTGTGAGGTACATTACAAAAGGGGCGTTGTACTCTATAATGGGTCTAATGAATGTCAAGTAGAGGGGAACAATGACCTCTTTTTTCCTGGATGAGAAACATTCTGTGATGAGGTGTGCTATGTAGAAGGATTTCCTGACTACTGTGGCAATGTGATAATCAAAGGAGAGACTACTGTCCACCTGGGTCTCAAGGTCTCTTATCACACATTCGGTGTTAAGAAGACTGCTGCCTATGTGGTAGTTCATGGGTACAGAGTTTTTACCAAAGGGGATAACAATGCATTTTTTGGCATTGAGCTTGAGGCCTTGGCTCTGACACCAGGCATCTGTCTCAGTGAGGCCCTTCTGTAGGATGTCCACATCATTTGGGGACTTGACTATAGCTCCTAGTTTGCAGTCATCTATGAACCTTGTTAGCCAGAGGCCTTCTGTGTTAGCTTGTACTTCAGAGAAGTAGATATCAAACAGGAGAGGTCCCAGGACTGAACTCTGTGGTACTCCGCTTGTCACTGGTTTGAAGTCAGATTTGGAGATTGCAACTTTTGCATTGTGTGTTCTGTCAGTGAGCCAGCTAGCAACCCATCTTGTGACATAGGGATTTATACCTAGTTTAGTGAGTTTAGCTATAATTCCAGAATGGGGGATGGTGTTGAAAGCCTTGGCGAGGTCAAGATAGGCTGTGTGAACCACCTCGTCTACTGCTTTGGTGACTGCCTCAAAGAAGTCAACCAGCTTCAGGAGGCAAGATCTGCCTTTCACAAACCTGAACTGGGTGGGGTCCAGAGTTTGGAGGCTACCAATGTCTTTGTTTATGAATTCCATGATGATACGTTCCATGGCCTTGCAGACGAGGCTCGTCAGGCTAATAAGGCGATTATTCCCAGGATCAGTGGTGGCTCCCCCTTTGTGGAGTGGGATAACTGCTGCTGTGCACCATTCAGTGGGCACAAAGCGTGATGTGAGGGTACGATTGAACATGGTGCTTAGGTGGGGAGCCAGTTTGTTCTAAAGTTCATGTAAAACACAGCCTGTGATGTTGTCCGGTCCCATGGATGCTGTGTTTTTGGCTTTAGAGTGTGCTGCTTTTACCTGTGAAGTTGTGATTACAGGGACTCTGCATTCTTCCTGTATAGATATGGGCCCTTTAGGGAGTGGGGCGGGGGGTTAAGGTTAGCACTGAACCTATCTGCCAGGATGTTGGCAGTATCAGTTGGGTCTGTAATTTGTGTGCCATTGTGCTGTAACTCAGTGCAGATCTGGGTGTTGCCATTGAGATTCTTGACATAGCTATAGAATGCTTTGTGGTTGTCCTTAGAATCAGTGGCAATCTTGTTTTCATAGCAAGCTTTGGAGAATCTTATAAGAGATCTCAGCTTCTTGCTGAGGCTGACCAGGGAGCTTCTCCACTCATGGGATTTTACTCTCATTTGCAACAATTTCTTCCTTCTGTTGTAGAGTTTGTTTATGGCAGGGGACCACCAGATTGGCTTCCTTTTTTGGAGGATAGCATCTTGGTTCTGTTTGGGATAGCACGATCCATGCACTCATGTAAGTACTTATAGAGTGCATTTGTGAAGGATTCAGCAGTCGTAGCTGTACTGTCCATCTGCATGGAGTCATGAAGTTCAACACTTCTATCTTAAGAAGCAAGAAGTTGGCATTGGAGAATTTTTTTACCATGGTTTCCTTAATGGGGGTGGGGGGGTGGGATGTGGATATCTAGGGTGATTAGCTTATGGTCAGATCTGACCAATGAGGAGTTGACTTCAGGTGTGGAACACCGGTCACTCATGTTGGTAATGACTAGGTCTAGGATATTGTTGCCCCTGGTGCCGGTGTGGATAAGTTGATCCAGGGCATTGGAATTTATGAATTCCAGAAAGCGCTGAGCGAAGGATTTGGTACATGAGTAGTTTTCCCAGTTAATGGTGGGATAGTTGAAATCACCCAATATTATGGCATTTGCTTGAACCCTAATACTTTCCAGTATATCAAGAAAAGAGGAGTGGGAATCCTGGGGCATGGTGGGTGATCTGTAGCAAGCTACAATTTGGATTGCAGTTTTGCCTAAAGTTAGTTGCACTTGGATAACCTCGGCTGAATTATGCTGAGCAACTAGCCTGGAGGTGTGGATATCCTTAATGAATATGGACACACCTCCCCCTTTGGTGTTCCGATCCAGGTTAGATGGCCGAAAAGTGTGGTATGAGCTGAAGCCTGGTAATGTAGGGGTGCTCTCTGGAGCATTGAACCAGGTCTCAGTCACTGCACAGACATTGATGTTCTCCATTTTAAGGAGTGCCTCGAGTGAGTGCATTTTGAGATTTAGACTTCTAGCATTGAGTAGCATTACCCTCAGTTTTTGCTTTGCCTGTTCCTGTTATGGTGGTGAATTTGTCATTTGAACCTTGCCTAAAAAAGGCACTATAGGGGTAGCAAGAGCCTTTGCCAGTATCCGGAATCCCAGGGGTGACAGGTGCAGGCCATCTCTGGCAAAGCATTGTGGTCTGTCGACCATGTCATCCCAGGCAGACAGATACTGGATCCCCTTAGAATGACACCAGAAGCTTATCCAATTGTTGAAGTCAATCATTTTTTCCTTGTACTGCAGTATAATTCTGGGAGATGGCAGGATGCTACTCAGGGCTAGGGTCATACCTGCCTGGGCTACAAGATCAGAGAGTTCTTCCATGTTTCTTTTCATGTAGTTCCAGGGAGGTACATCTCAGGTCGTTAAAGGTAAAAACATCTAATGCGATTCACCCTAGCATCCTAGATTTGATTTCTTCAGGCTCCTTTTATTTATCATATGACTTTGACAAAGGCAGTTAAATGTGATTGCTCTGATGCTTCCCTAAAAAGGCAATCATGTACAGATGGTTGAAACTGTATGAAAATAACTAAAATAAATACAAATAATAAACAAGTAATACAAAGTAAAACATTTATGTGACACATTTGATTGATTAGGCAATAAGATTTTTAAAAAATAAAATGACCTGATTTAAGGAAGTAAATAGCAGAAGATAATTTATACTGAAGGGCTATTGTTCTAGCAGCATAACTGCTTTCTGTAAATGCCAAGGGTTGTGCTGAAAGGGCTAAATGAGCTGTACAACTTAGCAGTATCACAGATATATCTTGAGAAGGGCTGAAATATGTTATGTAGGTTGGTTACCAGACAAGAAATGTTAAAAAAAAGTTAAAATTGTGGTTATCAGAAGAGACATGCTTTTAGTTTGGTACCACAGTTAAGTTCTTTCATAATCTTTATACAAGATGTAATAGTGAGCAGTACATCAATCTGACTGACATTGCACTTAGTTATCACAAATGTATATAAATCTATTACATGAGTATCTAGAAAAATGTAAATATATTTCATCTGGTTTGGAGGACAGAGTTTAATAATCTTTATAAAAGCCCTCAAAGAATAAGACAGTACTATGATATTACCACATCTGTAGGTTTGCACAATTTAAGTTTTTGTAGGAATGGTCATTGAAATTGTGGAGAAAGACAATACATTTATGATGTTTGTGTTATAGTATCAGCAAAAGAAGAGAGAAAGAAACATTTAAAAAAGTGTCCATTTAGCTTTTATGTGTTTCCCAAAAGCAGAACTGAGAGGGATACACAAAAGGTATGAGTAGCCTTAACCATCTTAGCTGCAGGGACCTTCCAGTTATCTTCAAGGGACAGCATACATCTCAACTGTACAGATTTTCACAGAATGTCCAGATTTTTGCCTCATATCTTTACTCTGTTCCTCATAAATATTGTTGTTTTCTGGCAAATTGTTGAAGATTTAAGTCACTAAATAATACTAAATAATGGCAAACATTTGAGTTTCTTACTTTATGTCCTTCAAAAAATACATAATAATGCAAAACCTTTTATTCTAGCAACTTTCTAAGTTTATAGGAGCAATATTTAAATGCTGTCCCTATTTTTGGGCCTTTGTCCCTCCATTCTTTCTAGCTTTGCCCAGATTTCTTGCACTGGCAGGTTGAAAGGTATGGGGGACAGGTTAGGCTGTTGCAAGCATATGCCATGTAAATCCTGGAGCAGCTGCTTAGTACTATGCTACAGCTCATGGAGTTGCATATCTGGTTGCTCAAGACAGCAACGGAGAAAACCAACATCATGCAGACCTCATGACACAGCCCATTTCTTTCATGTCTTGGGAGCCATTAATTGCACACGTGTTGTTACCAATGCCCCATTTGATTAAGAGGTCCTGCATTTGTTCAACACTAAAAGCTTCTACTCAATGAATTACAGTTAGCCTGTAACACCAAGGCCATTTGTGATTTGCACAATGCACCAGTCAGGAAGTTTTGATTATTCACACATCTGGATCATGGCTTAACTATTATACCAACAGTTCTTAACAGAGATGCACCACACAGAGTCACCACTTTGTTAGCTGTACTCATTCTAGAGAAGTAGATCTTTACATGGAGTTCCTAGGCAAGCAGAAAGCAAGACACATATGACATGCTGTGTGGTGTATGCTGCCAGTTATTCTAGATATGCCCAGAGGCCCCATTGAAGAATCCTGTAGCCAACAGACAGACCATGCAGGAGATTGCCTATTACACAGCATATGCAGAAATGTAAAAGTCAGTGGAGCGTGTGAGCAACTGAATAGATGATTTCAATAATTGAACAGCTCAGTAGGGCACTGCAATATAGTCCAGATATATGAAGACAGCCACATGTCATGCTATACAACATAATATTGCACAGATAGAGCAATGAGTAAACATCTTGGCTGAGCCTTTCTTTCCAGTTTTACTAACAGCAGAAGGGCAGTGTGGAATGTCAAAAGAGAAATATAAAGTAGCAGCAGTAACACAGCTGTCCAGGAAGTTGTGTGTGTGTGTGTGTGTGTGTGTGTGTGTGTGTGTGTGTGTGTGTGTGTGTGTGTGTGTGTGTGTGTGTGTGTGTGTGTGAGGGGGGGGGTAAGGCATTTCATCCTCCAGTGGCTGCATTTTGGTGTTACAATGTGAACTTTGATCCTATCCACTATATTAGCTAGGATTAGTGGGTGAGAGGTTGTGTGTCCACAGTTGAATCTGTAGTTTATATATTATACACATAGCTCAATATATGATGCTGGAACCCTATGTCTTTATGGGATGTATTTCTTATTTTTTGATAGAGTGTTTAAACCTTTGACCACAGGCAGAGGGTGCTGTGGTATGTCAGTATCATGCACTTACAGTTATACATACACTACTACATCTGCCTAACACTATCACACATAGGGAGTGCTGTGGTATATTGGTGCCATGCATTTACAGTTATACATACACTACTACATCTGCCTCAGACTACCACACATAGAAGGTGCTGTGCTATGTCAGTGCCATGCATTTACAGTTATAAAAACAAGATTACATCTGCCTCACACTACCATGCATAGAGGGCACTGTGCTTTGTCAGTGCCACACATTTACAGATATACATACATAGATACACCACTACATCTGCCTTACACTGCTACACATGGAGGGTGCTGTGTTATGTCAGTGCCACGTGTTTACAGTTATACATACACCACTACATCTGCCTCACACTGCTACACATGGAGGGTGCTGTGCTATGTCAGTGCCACACATTTACAGTTATACCTACACCGCTTTCTGCCTCACACTGCTATACATGGAGGGTGCTGTGCTATGTCAGTGCCACGCATTTACAGTTATACATACACCACTGCATCTACCTTACACTACCAAACCTAGAGAGTGCTGTGATATGTTGGTGCAACACATTTACAGTTATAAATGCACCACTACACCTGCCTAACACTACCACATATAGAGGGTGCTGTGCTATGTCAGTGCCACTCACCTACAGTTATAAATACACCACTACATCTGCCTTACACTACCATGCATAGAGGGGACTGTGCTATGTCAGTGCCACACATTTACAGATATACATACATAGATACACCACTACATATGCCTCCCACTGCTACATATGGAGGGTGCTGTGCTATGTCAGTCCCACGCGTTTACAGTTATACATACACCGCTACTTCTGCCTCACACTGCTATACATGGAGGGTGCTGTGCTATGTCATTACCATGCATTTACAGTTATATATACACCACTACATCTACCTTACACTACCAAACATAGAGAGTGCTATGCTATGTTGGTGTCACACATTTACAGTTATATATACATACACCACTATATCTGCCTCAGACTGCTACACATGGAGGGTGCTGTGATATTTCAGTGCCACACGTTTACAGTTTTACATACACCACTACTTTTGCCTCACACTGTTATACATGGAGGGTGCTGTATTATGTCAGTACCAAGCATTTACATATATATATATATATATATATATATATATATATATATATATATATATATATATACACCACTACATCTGCCTCAGACTACCACACATAGAGAGTGCTGTGCTATGTTGGCACCATGCATTTACAGTTATAAATAAAAGACTACATCTGCCTCACACTAACATGCATAGAGAATACTGTGCTATGTCAGCACCATGCATTTACAGATATACATACATATACCACTACATCTGCCTCACGCTGCTACACATGGAGGGTGTTGTGCTATGTCAGTGCCACACATTTACAGTTATACATACACCACTACATCTACCTTATACTACCAAACATAGAGAGTGCTATGATATGTTGGTGCAACACATTTACAGTTATAAATACACCACTACATCTGCCTCACACTACCATGCATAGAGGGTGCTGTGCTATGTCAGTGCCATGCAATTACAGATATACATATACCACTACATCTGCCTTATACTGCCACATATAGAATGTGCTGTGCTATGTCAGTGCAATGCACTTGCATTTTTATATATATATATATATATATATATATATATATATGTACCACTACGTCTACCTCACACTCGCTGACACCCACAACAAGGCTTACTGTTGTTGCGTAGATACTTTAAAAGACAGATCTCCTTCCTTAACTCTGGCAGGCACTACAGTTGCTATATTTTGTTTAATTCCTTTGTTATTTTACATTTTACAGTTGTTTTATATCATGCTAATAAGGGCCAGTTAGCATGGCAGTTATACTAATGAAGACAGTTAGTGCCACTGTTTCTGATCTAAATTCAGTGTGCAAAGCTTTAAACAAGCATGTTGGAGCTAGCTGCACACATAATGGTGCTAACAAAGCATGTGAAATGTATACTCATTCATATGGCATGTAGACACACACACATAGCACTGTAGAAGTGCCACAACCATGTCATAGCAATGCACTGCAGAACAGCAGTGGATGACACATGATTTAGATGTGTGTTTATGCACATGGACCAGACATAAAAAAAAACCTGTAAGCCTGTTTCCTACCTTTCCTGTAACTAGTGTAGTACAGATACAGATTTGCTGTATCCAGGACTGTATGTAAGCTTCTGAGCCCCCACAAGCCTTTCTGTGTTGGAAGGAAGCCTTCTAGCTTGTCAGTGGGAGTGGTAAGCACCAGGTAACCTGTCTACCACATAAAGAGTTGTTCTGGCCCAGAAATTGTACTTATTGGCCATCTGGGCAATCTTTTCCATCTATCTCAACTTTCTGATTTGAAAGCCTGCATTTGCAGTTGTTTCTTTCCTGTAACTAGTCTAGTGCAGATACAGATTCTTAGTTTTACCACTTGAATTTGCTTATTCATGCTCAGCACTTGTTCAGAACTTGTTGTAAGCACTAAATAAGCTACTAATTACTATAGCACTAAACCTTCCTCATTACCTAGAAGAAAACAGTTTTTGCACTTACTTTTCTTACTTGCTTAGAGAAAAACAGCTCTTGTACTCACTTTCCTCACTTATCTAGAGGAAAATAATTTTTTATTCAGGCATGTCCAAGGGTCAGCTCCCAGTGTTCTTTCCTGTCTATCTGATGAATCTGGGCATCTTGGGACAATGTAGAAATTGCCTCATGTACACAGACAACCCTCTCCTCCTACCACCCAACACTACAACCTGTGAGAGATGCACTTATCTAGCGAAACTGGAGGTAAAGCTCTTTCCAACCAAGACCGAACTTGACATTCAAGAGGAGAAGGTAAACACTTGCACCGCACCACACATCACATAGTCTCACTAAATCTACACCACCAAAATCCACACATAGAAAAACAAAAACATTCACGGAGGCTCTCAATAATAGTCTGCCCAAGCAACAGAGAACTCTAAAGCAGAAATGCAAGCAACTTATACCCCTCAACACAACCCAAATGACACATCCCACAGACTCAGTCTGCCACTCAACCACAGCCAATAAGGCAAAACAACGTATCCAACACACTAGTCATAGGTGACTCTATAGTCAGGCACACTGATGTCCCACTCACCAGGCTAAACAAGGAGAAAGTTATTGTCAGCTGCCTGTCGGGTGCCAGGATCCGTCACAAAACCCACACACTCAGGTCACTCCACAACAAGTACAAATATGACTCTGTCATTGTCCATGTTGGTGTGAATGACCTGGAAGTACCTCCCTGGACTACATGAAAAGAGACATGGAAGAGCTCTCCGATTTTGTAGCCCAGGCAGGTATGACCCTAGCCCTGAGTAGCATTCTGCCATCACCCAAAATGATACCACATTACAAGGACAAAATGATTGACTTCAACAATTTGCTGAGCTTCTGGTGTCATTCTAGGGGGATCCAGTATCTGTCTGCTTGGGATGACATGGTCGACAGGCCAGAATGCTTTGCCAGAGATGGCCTGCACCTGTCACTCCTGGGATTCCACATACTGGCAAAGGCTCTTTCCGCCCTATAGTGCCTTTTTTAGGCAAGGTTCAAATGACAAATCCACCACTGTAACAGGAACAGGCAAGCAAAAACTGAGGGTAATGCTACTCAATGTTAGAAGATTAAATCTCAAAATGCACTCACTCGAGGCACTCCTTAAAATGGAGAACATCGATATCTGTGCAGTGACTGAGACCTGGTTCAAGGCTGTTGAGAGCACCCCTGTACTACCAGGCTATAACTCATACCACACTTTTCGGCCATGTGACCTGGACCGGAACACCAAAGTTGGAGGTGTGTCCATATTCATTAAGGATATCCACACTTCCAGGCTAGTTGCTCAGCATAATGCATCCGAGGTTATCCAAGTGCAACTAACTCTGGGCAAAACTACAATCCAAATTGCAGCTTGATACAGATCCCCCACCATGCCCCAAGATTCACACTCCTCTTTTCTTGATGTACTGGAAAATATTAGGGTTCAACCAAACACCCTAATAATGGGCGATTTAAACTTCCCCACCATTAACTGGGAAAAGTACTCATGTACCAACTCCTTCACACAACGCTTTCTGGAATTCATAATCTCCAATGCCCTGGATCAGCTTATCCACACTCCCACCAGGGGCAACAATATCCTAGATCTAGTCATTACCAAAAGGAATGACTGGTGTTCCACACCTGAAGTCATCTCCTTGTTGGTCAGATCCGACCATAGGCCAATCACCCTTGATATCCACATCCTGCCCCCACCCCCCATTAAGGAAACCATGGTAAAAAATGTCTACAGAGTCAACTTCATTCTTCTTAAGACAGAAGTGGTGAACTTCATGACACCCATGCAGATGGACAATACAGTACAACTGCTGAATCCTACACAAATGCACTCTATAAGCACTTACATGGGTGCATGGATTGTGCTATCCCAAACAGAACCAAGATGCTATCCTCCAAAAAAAAGAAGCCAATCGGGTGGTCTCCTGCCATAAACAAACTGTACAACAGAAGGAAGAAATTGTTGCAAATGAGAGTAAAATCCCATGAGTGGAGGAGCTCCCTGGTCAGCCTCAGTAAGAAGCTGAGATCCCTTATAAGATCCTCCAAAGCTAGCTATGAATACAAAATCACCAATTCTAAGGACAACCACAAAGCATTCTTTAGCTATGTCAAGAATCTCAATGGCAACACCCAGATCTGCTATGAGTTCCAACACAACGGCAAGACAATTACCAAAACAACTGATATTGCCAACATCCTGGCAGATAGGTTCAGTGCTAACTTTACCCCCCCACCCCCTAAAGGGCCCATATCTATACAGGAAGAATGCAGAGTCCCTGTAATCACAACTATGCAGATAAAAGCTGCACTCTCTAAAGCCAAAAACACAGCATCCATGGGACTGGACAACATCCCCGGCTGCATTTTACACGTACTTCAGAATGAACTGGCTCCCCACCTAAGCACCATGTTCAATCATAGCCTCACATCAGGCTTTGTGCCCTCTGAATGGCATACAGCAACAGCTATCCCACTCCACAAAGGGGGAGCCATCACTGATCCCAGGAATTATCGACCTATTAGCCTGACAAGCCTGGACTGCAAGGCCATGGAACGTATCATCATGGAACTCATAAACAAAGACATTGGTAACCTCCAGACTCTGGATCCCACCCAGTTCAGGTTTATGAAAGGCAGATCATGCCTCCTGAACCTGATTAACTTCTTTGAGGCAATCACCAAAGCCGCAGATGAGGGTAAGGTGGTTCACACAGCCTATCTTGACCCCACCAAGGCTTTTGACACCATCCCCCATTCTGGAATTATAGCTAAACTCACTAGGCTAGGTATGAATCCCTACGTCACAAGATGGGTTGCCAACTGGCTCACTGACAGAACTGACACTTTAAAAGTTGCACACTTCAAATCTAACCTCAAACAAGTGACATGTGGAGTACCACAGGGTTCAGTCCTGGGACCTCTCCTGTTTGGTATCTACTTCTCTGAAGTACAGGCTAACAGAGAAGACCTCTGGCTAATGAAGTTCGCAGATGACTGCAAACTAGGAACCATAGTTGAGTCCCAAAATGATGTAGAAATCCTACAGAAGGGCCTCACTGAGACAGATGCCTGGTGTCTGAGCCATGGCCTCAAGCACAATGCCAAAAAGTGCATTGTCATCCCCTTTGGTAAAAACTCTGTACCCATGAATTACTACATAGACAGCAGTCTACTTAACACCAAATGTGTGATAAGAGACCTTGGGACCCAGGTGGACAGTAGTCTGTCCTTTGATAGTCACATCGCCACATTAGTCAGGAAGTTCTTCTGCGTGGCACACCTCATCATAAAAGGGCTCTCATCCAGGAAAAAAGACGTCATTGTTCCCCTCTACTCGACACTCATTAGACCCATTATAGAGTACAATGCCTCTTTTGGAATGTACCTCACAAACATAAGTAACATTGCTGCCCTTTAAGATAACTGTTTTGGCCACAATGAAGATGCTATCTTGGAAAACTGCTCTGTTGTTGTCTGTGCCAAGCTGTAAGCTGTCGTGTAGAAAGACGTTCCTGTTTTTTGTTTAATAAGGATGAAGTTAAGTTGCTTACAAGTCTTACCTGCATGCCCATCTCCCTAATTTTTCCTCATTTTTGCAACGTCCTTAAACTGCTTATAGTAAGTCCAGTGTCATTTTTCATACTTGCTGTTCAAAAAATGCATTTTGTTAACTTTTCTCATCCAGGAAAAAGACATCATTGTTCTCCTCTACTCAACCCTCATTAGACCCATTATAGAGTACAACACCCCTTTTAGAATGTACCTCACAAGATATCTGCAGCAACTGGAAAAGCCACAAAAGTACCTCACAAAGAGGATTACTGGCCTCAAACAGATGCCCTACACTGACCGTCTCAAAAACTCCAGCTTTACTCTGCAGCATATCGCCTACTCCGAGGTGATCACTGCCTAACATATAAAGCTATGTCAAACCCAGAGCTGTTGGACATGCTACACTTAAAGAAATCCCAATCCCTCTGAGCTACATGGTCTAGGAACCTAAACCTTGTCACCACAATAAACAGGACATGCTGGAGGGATAGATTCCTGTCCCAGAGACTTCCCATACTCTGGAACAGGCTACCCATCTATGTCAAGCAAAGTTCTTCATTAGCACACTTCAAGGAAAATCTTGATTAGTGGATGGGAAATAGGAAATACACCCCAGGATCACTTCTGTGTCTCTGCTCAACAGTGGCTCAGGTAAATAACTTTCTTGGGTGGCATACGCCAGGGAACCTTGTTGGCTAGGCTTACGTAGACCCTCGGGCTGATAGCATAATATCTACCTATGAACCTATGAACACTTTTTCCTCAGATGGACTTGACGGAGTGATCATGAATACTTAAGATGTTGGGGAATGCATGACTCCAGCTTGATGTACCAAGAACTGAAGAAATATCCTGCACAAGAACTTTTGGGAGTGCCCACTGGGTCATTGGGATAGCCCACTGCATAAAGTGGGTACTTGGGATGACCTGGCAGAAATGTTAATCAATGCCACTAATATTTGGTGAGCAATGATGTCATCATTACAGCAAGGTGAAGTACTAATACCCATAAATGCTCTAGCAGTGTGGGGGGGGGGCAGAGGTTCAGTATTCAGAGTTTGAAGTATACTATGTTTTCTCAGTATCATTCTCTTCTGCTATCTCAGCTGTTGTACATATATACATAAGAGTACATCATCTATTGTTAAGCAGTTGAAGAGCAGCAGCTGCTGAACATTACTAGGGGCAACAATGGGTGGTAGTGCCCTCTTGGCATCATAGTAGGCATGGCATTTTATAATCCTCTCTACAATTGCAACTATATTTGGAGCATGTCTTTATGATACTTTTTTCTTAATGTGCCATCTTTCTGCAGGTCCATTTGTTGAAGAGGTAGAGGTAAAAATACAGTCACCTTTTTTGTACTGAACACTGCCCCTGACATTTTCTCTAGTGGTTGTTGGGTTTCTCTGTCTCTCAGCAAGTGAACCACCATTCTCCTACTGGAGGAGACTAGCAGGAATCACTATATCTGCTTCTTAGGAAGCCGAATGCATGCTCTTATCTTGAATATGAGCTAAAGGTGTCTCCATTCTGGGTAGGTGTCAGTTGCAGGGTCTGATTTGCACCAGCAACTGGATAGTTGTCTCAGCAACTTGGAGAACCTTCTTGCACAAATGTTGAAGTAACATGACAGGCAGGCCCCACCTTTTCGACTGCAAGATGTATAACTGCTGTATGGTATTGGCTTCCTAAGTGAGTGGGGTTTGAGTCTGCTGCCCTAAAGGCTAGCTTTGCATGTGACCATGCCAAATCCCCACATTATTTCTATCCTGGAGTTTTCCCTTCTTTATGTATCATTTTCATTTTTTTGTCCATTGCCCAACCATCCCCATCTCAAATCATATACCCTCTATACGTAATGCATCTTTCTGCTGCCCTACCCACAATTTGCATATATAACTCCCTTGTACAACTGTGTATTAATTATATGTTTGTCTCTCTGCCCCGATACCTGTTCTGTCCCATAAACAGCTACCCCTCACTAACTTCCTTACATATCTTTCTTTGTAACAAAAAATGGTCTCTTTTTCCCAAAAATCAAATGCCCTTCCTTCCTTCCCACCTTCTATACCTTATGTTTTTCCTTCTTCTTGCTGTTTTTTCCATTTCTTACTTTCCCATCCATTTCATTTTCTTCCTATTTGATGATGAACAGGGTTAACTCTTAGCTGTGCATGCCCTCACTGATGTCCCGGAGTTGACTTCTTGCTATTTAACTTCAGCTTTTTTATTAGATACATTGACCCTGAGTCCTGGAAAAGGGCGTTCATTCAGATAACCATAAAGAGTGTCTGCTTATCCTGACTATTGTTACCTATCTGGCCACACCTGGATAAGCAAGACTTCCACAATGCTGGATATATTGAACCATGCAATCTTTTGAGTGGTGCATTTATCACCTGGTGCACACATACTGCTTGGTGTCTCCATTCTGTGTTGGTGTCATTTGTAGCTCTCCTTGCAACAGAGCAAGCTAAATCCCATCTCCCCAGAATGGTTCAGCGAGTGTCACTCCCACCATCAGCAGTTATGTCCTAGATGCATATCGATTCCTGGCTGTCCAAGTCATATTTAACACATTACCTGTGTGTGTCATAGACCTCTTTCAACCAGACATCTTGACAAAGCCAAAAATAATTGGGTGACAAAGGACTAAAATCAGGGACAGGTTTTAAATTTTGCTCTTATAAACTTAGAAAGTTGCTAGAATAACAGATTTTGCATTAACATGCAGTTTTGCAAGGATATTAAGTCTTAAACTAACATGTCTTTCTTGACAGATGAGAAACATGGACCTGCCTATAGTGAGTCATTTTCTTTTTCTATTTTTTTTGTTACATAAAGTCATACACATGTTTTGCTTGCTAGAAAAAGTAAAGCATATAAAGATTTAAAATGCACCCCACACACACACACACATATGCACATGTTTTTACTGCTATCATCCTGGTAATTCTTCCCTGTCTCAATGGCCACCATTACAGAGGTATGCTTGGCTACATCACAGACGTTTCTTGACATGCAGTAGTCCTATTACATGTCTAACTCAGGAATCTTTTCCCTTTTTTTTCTTTTGAAAAGTCTTCATTTCTAAATAATTTAGAAAAAAACATATCAGTAGTTTTATGACTGGCAACAACTTAAGAGAATGCATAGTTAATTTTACCAGCCAGGTCTTGGTCAGGCTCGTTGTATTCTCATTTGTAGCCTCTGGTCTTCTTGTAAATACTCTTCTACAGTAAAGTCCTACTTTTTACAAAAAAAAAAAAAAAAAAAAGAAATAGAACAAGTCACTTCACTATTTGCTCAGTATTGTCTCCCAGACTTTCTGTCATATTCTAGTTCTGTTAATTCAACCCACGTATAACAATGTTCATAAGGAACCTCTTCTAACATTATGCCTTAAATGTGGGCTGCAACAAAAATTAGTAAAAAGTCTGACTCTGCCATTTTTTTAAAAATTCATATCATGCAACACATATAAAATACATGCTACCAGGCTAAGTTAAGTGCACTGCACAACAGCATGTGTGCCTTTCCGATGGGTGGTAGTACTACAATGGAATTTCCCATAACTCCATGCATAATGGCTCATTTGCATACTGCTTCCCATTTTCTTGCTCATTAACCTCAAGATCTCCAAAAGTAAGCCCCACTAAACAATGCAAAGATAAGGTAGTCAGGAGAAGTTGTATCAGCCTTAAGGGAAGGTACACTGGATGGGTTAGTTTGCTTTGGAGTGGCTTTTCTAACACTCAATAAGATGTGCAGATACCAGTCATACTTCAGACAACTGTACCCTTGTTTAACAAACTGAATCACAGCACTGATAACCACTACTTTACTGTATACACAGTTGTCATTAATTGCATATATGTGCACTCAGTTGTATACGGCAATGTCTGTCTTCCTCAGGAGCCTATGCCATGTCTGAAAATGGTCAATAGACCAGCCAATGTACCTAGTCAAGAAACAGAAAATAAATAAAATAAATAAGCTGGTGTAACAGTGCTGACTTTGGCTGTTGAAGAAAAGTATGAGCATCATCTTCCTTAGCAAACCTCAGTATTATCAAATATCATTTGGGCAGGGTCTAATCTGTTCCTTTGATTCAACCATCCAGATTGTCATCATAGAAAGGCCCTAGTGTTGTTGCTTTTTCTTCTTCTTCTTTTTGTTTTTTTTTGTTTATACAAGAATAATTCTCTAGTTCAGAGTTGTATAGGTTGCTACAGGAATTTGAGGCTGTCAAATCCAGATGTTTGCATGTAAAATCATTCATTGTTCATATTGTTATTACTCTGATTTAAACTGCCAGAGCTACAGGGTAAGTTACTCACCTGATTGGGTAGTTTTGTTTGTGTCCTCCCATTTGTCCCCTACTGCTCAATCCTTCAACTACAAGTGGCTAAAATAATAGTAGAGAAGCTAGTAGAGAAACGTCATTAATTGACTAAGGAAAAAAAAAATAAAGTATTTCTTTATTGGTTATTTCTGGAACATATAATCTGGTAAATACTTTTACTATAGTTATATGAATATAACAATAAGTTGTGTGAACTGAATCTTGGATTGCACTGGAGATGAACTGCAGGAATATTGGTTAAATCTATGTGGTCAATAAAATTATACATTGTTCCATATTTATTTGTTTTTATTTAAGATGGTAGACTTAGTCAGAGGCCCTTTCTCAGCAAAAAGTTTTAACATAATTAAGAATATTAAATATTTAGAAGAAGTGTAGAAAATGGAGACAAAGAAATATGTAAAAAAATAGAACACAGTTCAGTGTTACAAACTGAGAGTAACTGAATCAAAAATAGGACGCACAACATAATACTTTGAATTGGAACATTATTATTATTATTATTATTATTATTATTATTATTATTATTATGAAAAACTATTCTAGTTTACATCTATTTTCCTATGTATTTGTTTTGAGCTTTATACTAAGCATTCATGGAGGTGTTCACTGCAGGAATTGTCTATTCCAGCATGCTGAGAGCTCTGATGCTCTGTTGCACTGATGCCATGCTGGCACTGTTCAGATAAGAGACTCAGTTTATTTCTAAACTGCATAAACATACTCCAGAAATACATATCATACACTTAAGGCCAGAAGAATCCATATTCAGAGACAGTGATTTGCATACCTCAAATGTACATGTACTCTATTAAGAGTATTAAGTAAAAGGTATGCTTTGTATGAGATGTCATTGCAGTGACATGGAAATAGACATTGCAGCAAGTGGTTGTGAATGTGAGGTTATTTCCACCCTCATGTGCATCCTTTCTACTATCATCTCTTTCCATCTCTACCTACCAACACTTATATACTTTAATCTAACTTCACCTTTACTCTTTTCTACACTTCTTTTCTTGACCTCTCCTACCTCTTTACCATTCTCTTATTCTCGTATTCACAACACTGTAACATAAAGAATACTTTGGTGTTAGAAAACTGCTTTAAGTGCTGTGTAATAAGCCTGTGCACATGTAATGTATGCACTGTAGCCATCTAATTTAAAGTCATAGGCCATGGAGTAATTATACTGTTCTGTACTTCATATCAATATAATTTATGCAGCCTTCAATTTAACTTCAAAATGTGGCATTCTACTTAACTTCATACTGTAAATGTGTCAGGTAGGCCCAGGTTGTTCCTGAGACATGTAATAGAATGAGTATATTCACCCAGTCAACAAATATGCAAATAAAGGCATACAAAATGAGAAATAAATAGTGCAAACTTACTGAGTGGCATTTACTGCTGTATTCAATTAAATGGCCATATCCTGTATTCCAAAACTATTACATAATTCCCTTAAATAAAAAGTGTCAGGCTATTTGCAACCACGTTCTCGCCCTTTAGCATGTAAATCTCAAAAGCATTTGATTCATTGCAAAAATACTTACTGTTTTCTGCAACAGCAGCTGAGTTCCACCTGCTTTTCATTTAAACATCTGTCCAATTAAATACAGCTTTACATTTTCTTTACATAAGTTACACAACTCAACTGGGCTGCCACGGTGGTGCAGTGGTTAGCGTTGCCGCCTCATAGCAAGAGGTTCTCTGGTTCGA
This sequence comes from Protopterus annectens, assembly GCF_019279795.1. Classification (NCBI taxonomy): domain Eukaryota; kingdom Metazoa; phylum Chordata; order Ceratodontiformes; family Protopteridae; genus Protopterus; species Protopterus annectens. The sequence goes on from NC_056742.1 coordinate 160,628,473, forward strand.
TTCTTGGCTGGGGTGCCTTCTGTGCAGAGTCTGCATGTCCTCCCTGTCGTCGTGTGGGTTTCCTCCTGGTGCTCCGGTTTCGTCCCACATCCCAAAGACATGCTGTAGGTGGATTGGACTCTCTAAATTGGCCCTAGATGTGAGTGTGTGCATGTGTGTGCCTTCTGTGGAAGGTTGGGTGCCGGGCTGGCAACTCGACACTGTAAAACTCCACTGTCAATCATGAGCAGACAGTTGATCCACTGTGGCGACCCCTAACTGGGAAAAAGCAAGAAGAAGAAGTTACACAACTCAACTCATCTTCTAAATAACTGCATATGTAATGATCGCCTCTTTCTGAATCAGTTAAACTACTTAAACTTTTTCAGTCTTGGTCTCCCAGCCCTAGCGTGCCAGCTTGCCTACATTGCAGAAATACTGCAGCTGTGCTAACAGATTAGCATATCAAAATAAAGGTTACTACAAAACTACTGCTAAAACAGAAAATGTATGAATTAACATTGTACTGCTAAGGAAGCCATAGAGATGACCTAAACACATACAGTGTAATCATCTTATCTGACAGAAATGGCAACATTAAAATTACCATACATTGATTTAAATATTAATGTTTGTTGTTTTTATGCATTATCAAATTTAAATATATTATACATTGCTTTTCTTATTCAGAGTCACAAACCAACAAGAGCTTTAATAGAGCCCTTAATAATTTTAATTGAGCAATATGATGTGCATTACTGACTATGTGTGTTAGTTCACTTCTTTTGCCAAATATCACTCATATTGATACCATTATTAGCTGATTTACAGGTCATGAGTAATTCTTGATAATCTTTGACTTTGGTTATGATTCCGGTTATTGGTTTTGCCATGTTTTCATTGGAAAGCTGCCACGCCTTTATATTTGGTTCTCAAAGGATTGTTATTTTCTTCAAAACAAGCTGTTATCCACTTCCATGTTTCTTTAGATTGTTCATGACTGGCCTCTCCTTTTCCTTTTAAAGATGAGCCATCTGACAAATGCTAACATGGGAGCTACTGCTCTGCATGCTGTATGTTATATGAGCCACTACTACCAAAACAGTCTGTTATGGACAGTCAGTCTGGGCATACCTGTAAAATCTGATTCTGTCATCAGACTGTGCTAAGGAACCATGGAAAGAGTCAAATAAACATTTGAATGAAAAACTCCTTTTGAAACTGAAAAGTTATGTATTTAGCATGGATGGTATTTGAGCTTTATAAATGTTTTATAAATTAATGGATAAGAATAAATGCAGACTCTTAATATTACCTGGAAGCTGCTGTTAGAAGTTAGCTTCAGTGTCGTCTGTATCATCAACCCCATTTTTTTCCCGTTTTTACACAGGGTTGAGGTGTCATTTCAACATTAATCAATATTATGTGCTGTCCATAAAAAAAAAAACTTCTGAAAACATTTTATTGAACATAAACAGTATATTCTGCTTTTATTAATCAGTTACTCATTGAATGAAACATTTGTTTGCTTTATCTCTTAAGCAAGCTGTGTATGCAAGCAGTTAGCAGTTACACATGGGAAAAAGGAAGAGTACCATCATTCATTTATAAAGCCCCTGCTGATATTGCGGCTGTTTAAATAAATGTATTTTATAGCTTTTGTAAAGACTATGTTCACACTCCTTGATATATTTACCAATACGCTAAGCTAGAGTGTATTTGGTAATTGTAGCAAGAAGTTTGCACAAACTGTTTGAGTTCAGACAGTTTTCTTTCTTTGTTAGCTTTGTGTAAGACCTTTAATGTGCTCTCAACATCCACATGACAGGGGATGACCTAGCTATAGCTCTAAAGGTTAATAGGTACAATGAGGCAACTCTTTTTTTTTTTTTTATGAGTGACCTAGGTGGACATTTAGGACAAATGAATTTGTCATATTTGCCAGTTTCCAAGATAAGGCTGAAAGAATCAATCACAAGACTACAGGGTGTACCTCATTATCACCTCATAATGTTAACCATAAAGTACCAGACAGTGAACCTAAGTTTTGTACAGCTGTATCCCTCTTTAAATAAAGTTTTTTTTTTTTTTTTTTGCTTTGTCAGTCACATGTTCAGAGTTCTACTACTGCTATTTAACACCTTTGATAGTACAGTAATCAAATAATGTGAAATGAATAGAAAGAAAAATCATTAAGAATATCAGAAGATGTACTATCATTTGATGGAATGGTACTTGGCTGAAAAAATCAAAGGTTTGAATGAATTTAACTGAAAACCCAACTGATTGAAACTCACTTCACTGAAAACCCAGATGACTGAAACCCATTTCACTGAAAACCTGCTCGACTGAAACCATTTCAGTGAGAAAAAATTACCATACACAGTGAATCAGTATTGGTACACAAACACTGATTTGCTTTCATGGTGTCTTTTTTTCTTTTTTCTTTTTCAACTGGTTGTGTGGCTGTGCAGTTAGTATATATAATTAAGGGGGTGTGGGGGTGCAAGGAGGCTTGCCCCCTACTAGACTAATAGTCCTAGGGCCCTTACAAGCTTAGCCAAGTTCTATCCTTATCTCCACTATCAGCACTTAATGACCATGTCCAAGACAGACGCAGGTGGAACCCCTGGGGTGAATTTACTGCTATCCATCCTATTGTCCAGATTGCATTTGAAGACAGCCATTGAGGTGGTCTGTTTGACATGAAGTGGGAGTCTGGTCCAAAGCTGTGGTAACCTCTGGGAGACAAATCTAATAGTGTCATATACCAGGTTAAGGTCTTTAGAGTGAGTAACCCATGTACCATTTGACTTGCAGATATGCAGCATTTCCAATAAAGCAGGGTTAGAGATTGCCTAATATGCAAGGCAGAGATTGTCTCTGAGTAATCTGTATGAAACAGAATAAAGTGACAGTGATTTCAGATGATCCACATAGGAAATATGCTGAAGACCTTGAATTTTTCTTCTGAGGAACCTTTGTGGTTTCTCCAACTACTGCAAGTGATTGGAAAGGTACATACCAAAAGGGGCATTGTACTCAGTTAGTGGCCTGATGAGGGAAGGGTACAGGGAGAATATAACTTCTTTTTTTTTTTTTTGGAGACAATGCCCTTACTTATGAGATGAGCAGTATAGAATGCCTTTCTTACCACCGTGGAGATATGGTGATCAAAGGTAAGATTGCTGTCAACGTGTGTGCCCAGGTGTCTCACTACTGACTGCATACCTAGGGTGTTGCAATTGATGTTGTAGTTAGCAGGAACACTGCCCTTACCAAAAGAGATGATAATACATTTTTTGCATTGAGTTTAACGCCATGACTTTGGCACCAATCATTTATTTGTGCAAAACCCTCAAGCAAGATATTGACATCATTTGGAGATTCTATAACCACTCCCAGTTTGCAGTCATCAGCAAACTTTGTCAGCCACAGACCTTTAGTTTTTGCTTGTACTTTGGAGAAATATATTCCAAACTATTGCGGTCCCAGGACTGATCCCTGTGGAACACCACTGGTTACAGGTCTGCTTTTGGAGGTGGATTCCACTATTTTGACTATATGTGTTCTATCAGTGAGCCAGTTAATGACCCATCTAATGATATAAGGGTTGATACCTAGCTGTGTGAGCTTGTCGATGATGCCTGATTGGGAGATAATTTCAAAAGCCTTGGCTAAGTCTAGGTAGGCTGTATGCACAGATTTCCCCTCATCCAGGGCCTTGGTGACTATCTTGAAGAAGTCCACCAGATCTAAAAAGCATGATCTCCCTTTAACAATTCCAAACTGAGTAGGGACAAATGTTTGGAGATTACCTATATCTTTGTTGAGAAGTTCCATGATGATTCACTCCATGGCTTTGCAGATAAAGCTAGTCAGGCTAATAAGTCTATAGTACCTAGCGTCAGTGGAAACGCCATTTTGTGCAAGGGAATAACTGTGGCCATTTTCCATTTAGCTGGGATGAAGCTTGTGCTTAGACTATGATTGAAGAAAGTACCCAATGGTGTTTCTAATTCTAGTTGTAAACCATGTAGGATGGAGCCTGGGATGATATCAGGTCCAATAGATGCTGTGTTTGTGGCCTTAGAGAAGGCATTTACAACCTGCTATTTAAAGATATAGGGTAGGGGACAGCTAGTAGGGATGTCAGTGGGGACACGTGTTGGGGACAGGACAGTGAAGTTTTCACAGAACCTGCTAGCCAGCAGGTTAGCTATGTCCACAGGCTCAGTATATGTGGTATCATTAACTACCAATTCAGCACAAATCTGGGCCTTTCCTTTCAGGTTATGTATGTAACTAAAGAACACATTATGGTTGTCCTTAGATGAGGAAGATAATTTGGATTCACAGTTTATGTTTGAGGACTTCACAAGATGTCTTATTTGCTTGTTTAAGCAGAGGAGGGAGTGTTTCCAGTTTAGGGACTGCTCCCTCTTACTCTTAGCAATTTCATTCTCTTATTGTAAAACCTGTTAATGGCAGTTGTCCACCAGGCAGGCTTGCTCTTCCTTGAGGAACTTGTTTTGGTCCTGCCAAGTATGGCTGAGTCAATGCAGTTATATAGGTGTTTATATACAGCTGAACTAGTACAGTATACAGTAAAATGTAGCAAAAAACAGTTCAGGCAATTCAAACAGACAGTAGAATACAAATACAAATTTAAAGTGCAATATAAGAGCAAAAACAAATACTTGTAGTTAGTTGGAAGCAACGGATGCTTCAGATCTCTCAGTATCTCAGTAAAGAGCTGGTTTAATGCTCAAGTAATACCAAACAGTCTAGATTCAGCAAGTCTGAATCTGGCCTATGCTATAAAATGCAGAAGTACTGTAAATTCAAAGTGTATAAAATCACAGTCACAACAGAAAAAAAAACACTTTAAATAAAGCAGCAATTTACCAGCAGTTCCCAGCTTCAATGAGTGTAGGCCACACTCTTCCACCACAAGAGTCTAGACCACAAACCCTCCTAATGTAAAATAACTAGTTGTGGATCCTAGGAGCTTAAGTTAGACTTTCAACCAGCAATTTCTAGCTTAGAAGGGGATAGGCCATACTCTCATGACACAAGATTTCAGACCACAGATCTTCCTAATGTAAATAACTGGTTTGGAATCCAAGTGCTTAAACCAGAATAAAGAAGCTTAGAATAACAGGCACAATAAGCCTTCACCAGCAATTCCCAGTTTAGAAGAGTATAGGCTATCCTCTCCTGCCACAAGAGATTAGTCCACAAAACTTACTAATGAAAAATAACTGATTTGGAAACCAAGTACTTAAACTGGAACAAAGACACTTAGGACAACAGGCACAATAAGTTTGGGTTTTTAGTCCAAGCACTTAAACCAGAACTAAGACACCTTTAGAATAACAGACACAATGAGCTTTCAGCCAGCAACTCCCAGCTTAGAATGATGTAGGCTATCCTCTCTTGCCACAAGAGTTTAGACCACAAATCTTTCTAATGTAGAACAACTGGTTTGGAACCAAAGTACTTAAATTGCACAATAAGCCTTCACCCAGCAATTCCCAGCTCAGAAGGGCAGAGGCTACACTCTCCTCTCACAAGGGTGCAGACCACAAACTTTCTTAATGTAAAATAACTGGCCTGAAGCCAAAGTCCTTAAACCAAAACTAAGAGGCTTAGAGTAACAATTACAATTTAATCAGGCTACTAACATTCAGTAATAAATGCAGCAGAATAAATGCAATTGAAAACTTTTAAGAACAATCAGCAAAAATAAAATAAAATAGGTAAGTAGAAAGAGACACAAATACGGTAAAATGAGATAATAAACTGTATTTTTAGTAGTTAAGGAGGAAACAGAAGATAATTAAAGGTTATGAAACTAAGGGGGTGAGCCTTCCCAAATGATCTCACTGTACTCAGTAGAATAAGCTGATGTGATAGGTCTGGGAGGAATGTCCCAATATCAAATTTATGGTAGAGGCGGGCAACTCAAAATCCAGCAAGTTTTAAGAATACAACAGTTGGGCAAGTGGGTGGGAAAAATAAAATGGAGACAGATATCAGAACAGAAGCAAGGCAATCAACAACCTATGAGCAGTTCAGTAACAGGCAGATGGAGTTTCTTTAAAAATGCAGGCAGAAAAACAGTGATAATAAATAAATGCAGTACAGAGTTATTAAATATCACTGAAACAGAGCAAATGCAAAAAAATATGTTTGTATCAGCTTTGTATTTCCAGGAGGTTTAGAAGCAAGCCAAATCAGGCACATGGAAGCTCTGAGTAGAATCTGTAAGTATTTTATACCAGCAAGATGAATGTTAGATTTTCTTATGCTGAATATTTTCGATGATTTGTGATTCAGTGAAATGGGTTTCAGTCACCTGGGTTTTGAGTCAAATGGATTTTCAGTCAGTTGCTTTTCGGTCAGATGCATTTTCAGTCGCATTCTTTCAATTCATTTTTTAGTCAAGTTCTTCCCAATCAAATGATAGTAAACCATATTAGAGACATTGTTATACTTTCAAATTAAAAATATACTAGTACACCGTGAGATATAAATTATTAACAAAAAGTTTATTAGCATTTTATAAAGCCTTACATGAGTTCCATTAGACTGATTTAAAAGGAAAGTCTGGCACTCAGCCCACTTCATAAACCAAAGTGATGTTATGTTTTTAAGTATGGTGTTATAACCATAAAGGAACATACTGACTATAAACTGAAGAAAAGCGTGCTGCAACATCTCTTAATTTTGTAACTAGTTATAAGGTTATTTTAGGTTTTTAGTAGTATTTTGTACATTTTTATAATCCAAACATGGACTGATGAGGATTGCCACACTGACATGACTATAGTTTTCAGTCCATCTTTTTTCATACAGTATATTTTATATGATCTAGACTAGACACACAAACAAAAACTATTTTTCTTCTTATTGGCTTTACCCCTCTTGAAGCAAATGAAAACAAGTTTTCTAAAGGTTATAAAGTCTACAAAATCAAAGAAAAAAAAGGGGATGGTGTTGAAAATAAAGATTGACAAATAAACACAATGAAATTAATTTAGTAAGTGCTTTCTAGAAAATGCACAATCAGGCTTCATCAAACTGAGCTGGCAAATAAGTCGAAATACAAATTTAAGCAATCCACTTATCATATAATGTTTAACTCAGCCAATTATGACATTGCATACATGTTAAACAAAAATGTTGATGTAAGTATATTTTGTTCTTCTATAAATGATAAAAAGAAGCTTAAAAATCAGAAGTGTTTCTTAAAACATGCATAGATTGCATAGATTTGACTGTTTCTCTCAGGATTGGTGGAGAACAACCATTAAGCTTAATTTGTCACAAGTATTCTGTGTGTTCCAACATTAATTCAATGCCACTTCTACATGGGAATGTGGTCTCTTAAAAAAATAAAGAACTGTGAAGCAAAAATCAAAATAGTATTAATAGCAATTTTGTGTTTAAATATGCTCATATGCATGTATTCTAAAGTCCCTACATGCTTTTATTGCTTAAAATTCTTCACAAGTATTAGAGATCACAACATACACCATACATGTTGAATTGCAATTAAAGGTACGTGGTGGTTTGACAGTTGTGTTCAATTGTAGAGAGAATAATGCAGATGATCTTAAATAAAGCAACGTATATTACAATATTAATGTTTCAAACCATCTTGGTTTTAAACCTGATCTGTAGTTTTCTTTTGGCAAAAGCCATAAGCAATAGAAATAATAGGGCTATGCTTTGCTGCATTAATTGAGTATGCATCCATGGCATATATAGAATAATATGGTTAATCAAATCACTAGGATTATTAATCGAAGAAAGGAACAAATATTATTTGATGTATGTATTTTACAATTATATGTTGAATTCATTAATAGAGACATCCTATTAGCAAATTCATTTAGGTCTGTTCAGTCTCTACATGGGTTGATACTATTCACCTGAAATCTGTCGCTAGTACCAATCAAATGATAAGATGGAATTTAGCTATGATGTTGACATATGTCATAGATAGCCAGGCTATTAAAATGTATATAATTACTTGTACGTTTTTAACAGAAAGTTCAGAAATTATTTCCAATGAAGCTAGTACAGCATTTTAGCTTTTGTGTAATGTTATGTATGTTTGTTTTATTTATTTTTTTTTCTGGGGCAGTTTAAAATTGCTGTAAAACTCCCTAGTGGTCTAGTAAGGCTGTTCCCATCCATCCCAGGGATTTATCTAGTTAAACAGCTTAAAGAGCAAACTGACCTTTTGAACTGTCTGATGTGGTTCTAGCTTCTGTTAGAAGTGCCTTGAACCCACAAAAAAGAAGGTACTTGCACCATCAGAAAGGAGCTAGGCTCTTGGTTTATAGCTATTGTAGGAAAAGTTCTCAAAATTATTTATTTTATTTTATTTATTTTACATTTGTTAACCGGGATAGTCCGACTGGATATATGTCCATTTTCAGTGGAGGCCCGGGGAGAAAAGCTCCAACAATAACAAACAAGAAAAAGACAATATACAAAAAGATAATGTACAAAAAACAAAACAATTTTTTTTTTTTTTTTTTTTTTTTTTTTATAGCAAGGAGTGAAGAGTTATCATGAGGAGTAGTGACAAAATAATCATAAGATACCATCAAGTGAGGTTGGAAAAAGTAGCAGTTGCTAAGGGTGATCCTTGTTGTGGATAGTCCATGGATTAGCCAGGTTTAGTACAGTAGCAGGTCCATTTTGACCCCAGGTATTGTTTGAGCTTGGCTTTGCAATGATTTATAGAAGAAAGTGAGGTAATCTCAGGGGGTAGATGGTTCCAAGATCTACCTAGAGAGTTAGAAAGGAGAGAGTCACCAGCTAGGTTATTAGTTTTGTAAGTCTGGATGAGGACTCTGTTAGAGGAACGCAGTGGTCGTGAGTTGTGATACAGGGTGACTAGGTTTTTGAGTGCAGGGGTGTTTTCAGGGTTGTATATGATTTTGTGGGCCAAAATCAGTTGGTTGTAGAGCAGTAGACTAGGTAGTTCGAGCCAACCGAGCTGGGTTAGGTTGATGCAGTGATGTGTCCTAAAGGGGAGCCCAGTGGCAAATCTGGCTATGTGATTATAACAGGTAGTGATCTTATTTAGAATTGTCTTGTTGTTGTTTAGAACAAGAGGGGATGCGTATAGGAGAGTAGAGAGAAGGTGAGATCGAGCAATGGCTACCTTGGCTGGGGGAGTCAGAAAGTTTTTTATTCTATACAGGGATCCTAGTTTTTTATTGATGGTTTTGATCAATTGGTTAACGTGTAGGTCAAATTTTAAGTTGTTGTCAATAATGACCCCTAGAAGTTTAGTAGATGGGTCAGGTGAGATGATTGTGCCATCCTTAGATTTAATTGTAATGTTTATGGGGCAGGACCTTTGTGTTGGTAGGAATATTAGCATTTTAGTCTTTTTGGGATTTAATATCAAGTGGCGGTTGGAGAGCCAGTTTTTTATTGTGTTAAAGGTAGTCTGGGTAATTAGCTGTAACTCTGAAGAGGATGTAGCAGAGCAAATAAGTGTAGAGTCATCTGCATATTGGATGCAGTTAACTTTAGGTATGACAGTGTGCAAATCGTTGATAAAAATGGAGAATAGTAGTGGGCCTAATATAGAGCCTTGTGGAACACCCAGGGTATTAGGTAACAGAGTGGAAAGTTTATTTTGCCAAATTACAGCCTGTTGTCTACCACTTAGGTAGGAAACAAACCATTGTAGTGCTTTTAGATCTAGACAGAGTAATTGTAGGGTGTGGATTAATAGTTCATGATCCACCATATCAAAAGCTTTGGACAGGTCCAGGAATAGAGCTGAAGAGATATGGTTATTGTTACGATAATAGTTTATGCTATTTCAGAAGACTAAGAGTGCTGTAGTGGTACTATGGTGGGGTCTGAAGTCATGCTGTGTATCTGCCAGGAGATGGTTGTTTATTAGGTGGTACATGAATTGTTTTTGAATACATTTCTCCATAATTTTAGCTAGAGGAGAGAGTTTGGCTATGGGCCTGTAGTTAGAGAGTTCAGTAGAACTACCTCCTTTATGGAGAGGAATGATGTAGGATATCTTCCAGATATTAGTAAAATTGAGCAGTATTATGGCTGTATTTTAGTCCCGTGAGCTGTGTGTTAGTCTTTTGCTTAATTTTAAAATTTTTGTACCAATCATATTCAACTGCTGTAACTTTATTGCTAACTTACAAAACACACACACACACACACACACACACACACACACACACACACACACACACACACACACACACACACACATCAGAAATTCCTCCATTCAAGAAGCAAACTTTTCCCACAGCAATGGAAAAAGGATACTCTGAAAACAAAAACTTGATTTTCACACAATAAGCATTTTATTTAAAAAGAGACGACTTCCACAGATTGAGAGAATACAATAGATGATAAATTATGAATAGGAAGTACATGGCTCACATGACTGTCAACATTCACATGACTTATAAATCACATGCTAACAAAAAATAAATAAATTACATATAACTATAAAAAATGAAATACACTTCATAAGTGTTGACTGATTAACTCCCAACCCAGTGGGAGTTGTGTCCAGCTTCAGTCTCCTCCTACCCTAATTCTCCAGCCACCCCCAGTTCACCCATTATATTTGCTCTGATCTCTACCTAGTGCCACACCCTCAAGACACATCTGTTAAAAAGACACCACCACTCTAAAATCATACAGCCCTCATATCTCACTACCTTGATAGTATTACAGTCTTAGAAGTCTTAACTTCCAATTACAGCTTCCTGTACAAACACAGCACAAATCCAATTGGTATTATGTTTCATATTCTGTAACTTAGTCTGTTCTACTTCCACCACCTCCTTTCCTTTTTACTTCCTTCTACTAATATCAAACATCCTCATAAGATACATACACAACCAATGATCATATCAGTATGTATTACTCCTACTTACCCAACTTACTTCCAGAAAAACAACACCACCACCCCAGAAATCAGACTAAACCTATTTCCCAGCTCACCACTATCAGGATCACTCTTTTGCATGATTGCTAATACTCAGAAATAGTTTTTCTCTGCCTAAAAACACCAAACACCTAGTTTAAACTATCCTCCATAATCTTCACACTTATTAATAATAACATTGAACCCAACCTAGGTCCAACAACTCCCTTTACTCAACATCTGAACTACTCCCATCCTACATTGACCTGTGCCCTCCTCAGTTCTTATAGCATCAGACACAAGTTCGACCACATAAGTGCTTTTATTTCCCGGTACAAACAAAACATTCTGTCAGTCACAGAATTCTGTGTCAAAAAGTCTCCCAACTTCCAACACTTTTGAATCTCTGACAAGTATATCAATGATGCCAGACCAGGCAAACAATCAGGCAGAGGCTCTCTAATTTTGCACAGAAGTAACCTAAACCTAAACGTCATTACTCAATGAAATTCCTCCTACTCACACTCTGGTCCTAAGTGGATTCTCCTAAAATTTTACTACTCACAAAAGCAAGGTAACAACTGATTGCTACAGCCTATCTACCACACCTTGCTTCTCTAGATAAATTCAAATCATGCATCATTAACAGTATTAATAACTGTCCCAAAAATAATAGCAATCATTCTAGGTGATTTCAGTGTTAATTATCTTGTCCATCTTACATCTGACATTGGCACTTTCTTAGCAGACTTATGTCTGCTTCAACTCTTAAAAGAACCAACAAGTCCTAACCTCAGGTCCTACAAACACTCCACACTTGACCGGATTATTACAAGCAAACCAAACTTCATTGCCAGTATAAAAATACTGCCACCATCACTAAGTGACCAATGCCCAATCATCTTTATGGTTTTGAATCATCTTATAAAACTACCCCAGTATTAAAAGCCTTCAGAAACCACAGTATCACAAATATAGACAAATTGAAAACCTTTTTCACAGCCCACACCTGAAACCATATACTCTCCTTACATGACCCTAATACAGCAGCTGTATCCTAACCAACTTTCTACTCCAGCTGCAAGGCAAATTCTTCCCACTTATCCTCAGGCTTTAAAAACTGACCAAGACTGAATGGCTATCCATTGAACTCAAACATCTTTTAACTGTAAGGGATGAAGCATGGCAAAAATGGAAACAGATTCCCACAACTGACAACAGCACCTCTTTTATAGTCTTGGGTAACGTAGTCAAGAAGTCCGTCAGAAAGCATATAACAAATCTCCAAACAAAATAACAATATTCTTACATTCCCCAAAACACTTTTGGAAGGAGGTCATCTTACTTACAAAAAGAAAATTTCCTCAAGATACCTTATCTACAAATACCATTCAGTGTGGTAGGGCAAAATTTCTCCAGAGGATTTCTTTAAAGAACTTAGCAATCTCCCATCAATAAACGCCACACCTCCCACAGATCAATCATTCCCTCCTACCATTATTCATCACCCTCTTCCACCTCAAACACATATGCCCAAAAGAAGTCTATATTTTGCTTGAAAATATTTCCTCTGACACCCTTTTTGGATCAGCATAAATTATTGGTTCATATATCACTCCAAAGAGAGATAAAAAAAAATACCCCATTTAAACCTCTCCTGAAACAAACCAACCTAAAAGATACCTCTCACTTCCATCCAATATCCATCCTCCCAGTTCTAGGCAAACGTCTTTAAAAAATAATCTATACCCAGCTTTACTCTTTATATCCAGCAGCACCACCTGCTCTCCTGCAAAAAGCATGCATTCTGGACTGGATTAAACACATTGGTCCCTAACTGATGATGTCCTGCTAAACTCTGATATTGGCCTCCTTACAGGTTCCCTGTTTATAGACCTGACAAGGGCATATGACCTCAGTGACCACACTCTTCTCCAAAGCAAACTAATTGAAATTGGTATCAGTGAAGATGCTGCTCCCTGGTTTAAAAACAATCTCAGTGGCAGACACTTCAAAGTTAAAATAGGATCCTCCCTATTAGAATCTGTACCTCTTACCAAGGGTGTGCCATGAGGATCCATGCTTTCCCCCTCCTTTTCTCCATATTCATTAACAATCTCC
>NC_056742.1:160646517-160739017 GCF_019279795.1 Protopterus annectens
GGAAGGACCCTACCCCCTTTATCAACTACAACAGCCCTTCTTCCATCAACCAAACTGCCCTGCAGCTTGTTCATCCCTTTTTAAACATATTGACTATCTCCCTAATACCTGTAAAAACGATGACAACTGGGTATTAAATATGCCCAATCTGACATCACTAAGGCCCACATCATCACTACAAAAGCACAATGGCTCCCTGCCTGTAAAATCTAAGTGCTCAAAAGCAACAAAATCCTAAAGCTCTACTTTATGGTTAAGGAATCTCTTAGTAACCTCCATCACCTTGAACTTAACAGGACCTCTCAAAACTAGTCTGGGAATTGCCTCCGGACAAATTACCTTAGTGTCTGGAAACCTCCACCAAACTGATAACAGATCCATTACTATCAAAGCAAGCAACATATTTTTGGTACACCTCTAACATCATTACTTCCAAGAGGTATCACTAGCCCCTTTGAATCTCCAAATTGCTGGATTACCTTTTCAGTGCTGTTAACAACTGGTACCACTGCATACTTCAATGTCCATACCACTGGAATTGCCAGTATGCTAGATCCAGACATAGGTTTACACCAGCTGGTCTCACCTCCACTTCTTCTAGCAGTCTGATAAACAAAAGAGTGACTTAGCATAACTAAATACTTCTTAGCTGAAAAAGGAAAACACAAATTAATGCCAACATTCCAAACACCTTCCTCCTGAGTACCCTGCTGAATAAAAATCCCAAAACACCTTAGAACACCATTCACCTCAGCTGGCCTTTCTTCAGCCACCATTTCTGAAGCCCTCCCTGGCCTGAAAGAATGCATGACATATTTATCCATGTTCTCTCCTTTTACCTCCAAAGTCTTCCTAATCTGCATAACAAATATGTTAGCATCAAATGTTAAGTTGTCCATCTCGCCTTCATTCTTGCTGGATGGGTTCGGAGCCGACCTCGGCTCCGACTCGGCCACTCTAAAAGCTCGAGAGTTGGTTCCACCGGCTCGAGGCTCCCCTTATATCCCACAATGCTAGGCGGTATTACCTCAGATCTCATTTGCTGCTACAGCTATCGAGACGTGTTGCTTCACCGGCTTCAGGTTAGTGTAGAAAATAGTTTAAAAAAGTTTACTAAAACCCTTTAAATTAGTTTTCCATATAGTATCCCCTTACTTTAAAGGATTTTTATGCCTTCCTCCTTGTTCTTCACCTTTTTTTACCACAAGAACTTATATGTTCTTCCCTTAGGCCTTCGGGCCCTCCCATTCCCCTTGGAGTGTATGTGTTTTCTGTAGGGACTTTTACAAAACTAAACTATCTAATTTTATTTAGTTTAAGTTAGTGTTATTTAGTGTATAGTGTAATCGGTGTGTTTGTGCTTGTGTGTGATTGCACTTGTTCCTTGAAATGTCCAAGGATTCGAAGGTCTCAGGCTTCAAGAAGTGTGACTCGTGCTGTCAGAAAATGTCTCTGACAGACGGTCACACTTCTTGTGTGTACTGCCTGGGACCTTTACACCTGTAGGACTCTTGTACTGTATGCCATGGCTTCAGCCCTAGAGTCCTGCAGGAAAGAAAGAATAAGCTCATTTTATGGGGCTTGGTAAAGCCTGAGGGTCCCCCGACTGTTTCTTCGGGCAAACCTTCTAAAGCTTCTAGGTCTTCGACTCCAGCTACTGAGTCGACACCTAAGACATCGAAGTCTACTACAACATCGGCTCCGGCTGGAGCCGATGAGACTCAAACTTCTACTTCTGTGGTTCCCTCGGCTCCGGCTGGAGCCGAGGTATTGGAAATATCTGATTCGGCTCCGATCAGACTATCGGAACCGACATCTAGGAAGAGGTCCAGGTCACCGTCCCTTGGCTCCGTTCATTCGGCTCCAGCATCTCCCTTGCTGTCTGAACGGAGCCATAGATCTCACTTCTCTAGGTCATCGAGACTTTCTGACCATGACCTTCAGAGGGTAGTGAGTCGACTTCTTAAGTCCGAGGCACTGGCCCAAATGCTTCAGAGCCCGACTCATCAGTTGATGCTTAATCCTATCTCTCAAAATGTTCCTCCTCCGACTCCTTTGAGCTCGGAGCCGGGGCATTTCGGAACCAAGACTGTGGTAGCGTCGGAGCCGATACAATTGTCTTCGGCACCGTCGTCGGCTCCAATTTCTTCCTTGGAAGAATCTCGGTGCCGGACTTCCCTCATCGGCTCCGAGGGGGTGAGTGGCATCGGACCCTTGTCCGACCCCGCTCTCCCTCTCGGCGCTTCGGCGCTGGTGAGTTCGACTCCGACATCGGCCTCGGAGCCATCGCTGTCGGTGCTGAGGGAGGTTTTCAGCTTTTCGGAGCGGGGACCTCTGGCTCTGCCTGACAGGGGTGCCTTCGAGGTCATGCAGAGTGTGTTGGAACCCGGTTCAACTCCACAGTCGGCTCCGTCCGCCCCTCCCTCTTCGGTGCCTCAGGTAATGTCTACTCACTCCCTCATCCCAGACCGCAGAGAGCCAGCTCCTCAACCATCCCCTGTGGGGATCTCATCCTCTTCCGAGGCCTCTCCTGAATTGGCAGGGGAGCCCCCTAGGAAGAGAAAGTGCAAGGGGAAGCACATAGACTCACCTGAGTCTGTCACCTCTGACACGGATTTGGAGGATTCTGAGGGTTCCCCCCGTTCCCCTTCTGAAGATGTCTCCTTTGCAGACATTCTAGAGATCTTGAAACAGAGGGGAAATTGGCCAGCCCTTAATCCTTCGGAGGATGAATCTGTGTATCTTGAGGCGTTCGGCTCTTGCCCTTCCACCTCCTGGATGTCCCCCCCTTTTGACCCCCTTATGCAGGTGGTAGCAAAAAAGGCTTGGATGGCTCCTGACTCTGTGGACCCCACCCCCAGGGGACCTTTGAAGTTTATTACAGCACCAGCAGATAAGCAATTTCTGACTAAGGGAGTTTCTGTGGATGCTATGGTGGTAGCTGCCGCCACTAAGAAGGAGCTAGCTGATCCTTTGGTGCCTGTCCATCCCCCTAACAAGGAATCTAGGTCTATGGACAGGTACGGGAAGCGGATGTTTTCATCAGCGACCTTTGCTATGCGTTCGCTGAACTACCTCTGTCATTTCACTCGTCTTCAAAGAGACTTGATCAAGGAAGCGAGTGAGATGTTAAAGGATCCTACAGCTGCGGGTTTTCAGGACAAGATGAATGCTCAGCTGGCTACCCTAAATTCTATAGCTAACTCCTCCATGCGCCTCCTTTCATATGCGGCTGATGGAGCGAGCAGAGCCGCAGGGACAGGTGTGGCCTTACGCCGGCATGCCTGGATGCGGCTATGCAATTTTGCGGACCCCTTTAAAACGTCTTTCACTAATTCCCCGTTTGATGGATCGTCCCTCTTTGGTCCTCAAGTGAAAGAAACCTTGACAAGGTGCGAGACGGATGGCAAAACTCTTTCTGCTGTCGGAGTCCGTTTTTCTACTCCTTCTAGGCCTTACCCCAAAGGCCAGAAAAGTGGAAAAATGTGGTTCCGCAAACAATCTCAAGGGACTTTGCCTGACGCACAGAGTCGGTTCCCCTCTAGAGGCAGAGGGGGGAACAATAATGGTAGACGTCGCCCTAGAGGCAGGGGGGGTCCACAGAACCAGGGCAATCGAGAAACCTTTTCCGATAAGCCCTTCCAGCATCCCTGAGGTGTTGCCCGACTGTCCACCTTCGGAGGCAGTCGGGGGAAGATTATCACTGTACCCAGAAGCCTGGCGATCCCTAACTCAAGACAAGTGGGTACAGTCCATCATTTCCGAAGGCTATTCCATTCCATTCTTTTGCATTCCAAATCAATCAAAAAAATCCCTTCCAGATGTTTCACTCACTCAAAGGGATCAAGCAGCGTTGGAAATATCAAAGTTGCTTGCAAAAAGAGCCATTCAGCCAGTGCCAACAGACCAGCAAGGATCCGGAATCTACTCCAAATTCTTTTTGGTTCCAAAGAAAACAGGGGACTGGAGACCCATTTTGGATCTCAGCATCTTGAACAAGTCTGTCAAGAAAACAAGATTTCAGATGGTCACGTTACAATCCATCCTACCCCTATTGGGAAAGGAAAACTGGATGTGCTCTATAGACCTCCAGGATGCGTACTATCATATAAAAATGAACAGATGCTCCAGGAGATTCCTCCGCTTCAGGCTGGGAACCAGTCACTTTCAATTCAGAGCCCTGCCCTTTGGACTCATCACTGCCCCCCGGGTGTTTACCAAATGCATGGCAGTGGTGGCCTCTCACCTGAAACGTCAAGGATTCCAGGAGTTTCCATACTTAGACGACTGGCTCCTTACAGCTCCTACCAAGCATCTTCTTCTACTTGCCAGAGACTACACTTTTCACATTTTTCGAAAGTTAGGTATCTCAATAAATTGCGAAAAGTCTGTTTTGTCACCTTGTCGTGCTATTACCTTCATAGGCGCAAATCTAGACACAGTCAACATGTCTGTGAGACTCACAGACCAAAGGATAGCAGACATACACAAACTAGTCTCCCTTCTTTTCCACAGCAACAGAGTCAAAGTCAGATTAGTCCTAAAAGTACTGGGGATTATGGCGGCTGCTATCCCTCTACTTCTATTAGCCAGATTTCACATGAGAATCCTACAATGGATGCTCTTCACACAATGATCATACCAACAACTTCCGATGTCCCACACCATTGTGATAACGCAAGCATGCAAGAATCATCTTCTTTGGTGGATTTCTTCCCCCCAGCTCTTCCTAGGAAGACCCTTTGTCCCTCCCCCTCCGGTTGCTACTCTGACAACGGACGCCTCCCTGATCGGGTGGGGGGGGCATTATCAGGGCAGAACAGTCCAGGGCATATGGCAACCAGACGAACGCCACTTGCATATAAATGTTCTAGAGATGAGAGCAGTGCTTTTAGCGTTGCAAGCCCTTCAAGACTCTCTTCCTTTGGGAACGATAGCAATTCAGATGGACAACATGTCTGTAGTGTGGTATATCAACAAACAAGGCGGAACCAGGTCCTACCCCCTATGTCGAGAAGCACTCAGACTGTGGCAATGGGCGATTTCTTCTCAGCGGTTTCTGATAGCAACGCACATCCCCGGAAAGTCCAATCTCATCGCGGACAAATTGAGCAGAGCTATCCTCATGCCTCACGAGTGGTCTCTGAAAAATTCTATCTTGGAGAAAATTTTTCTCAAGTGGGGCCAGCCTTGCTGCGACCTTTTTGCTACTCCCCAGAACAGCAAGTGCAAAGATTATTTCACCCTCTTTCCTCTACCAGGCCAGCCCAGCAGAAACGCTCTAGTCCAAGTTTGGCCCTGGGGACTTCAGTATGCATTCCCTCCCTTCCCACTAATCTCTCAAGTGATACAGAAAGCTATCGCTCAGAAGGCCTCATTGATCCTCATTGCACCTTACTGGCCTCGACAGGTTTGGTTCCCCTTTCTACATCAATTTCTGTTGGAGCAACCCTGGCATCTGGACCTAGTTCCAGATCTTTTGATCCATCATTCGGGTCAGTTACATCACTCCCTCCCCTCTCTGAACCTCACTGCTTGGTTCCTCCAATTCCAACCTTAGCCAGGCTTCCTCAAATATCTCACTCTGTTCGAGATATTTTGATAGCTTCCCATAAATCTTCCACTCGGAAGATTTATCTTAGTAAGTGGAAATGTTTCTCCTATTGGGCTCAAGGAAGGGACATAGATCCTTTCACTGCTCCTATTCAAATAGTCCTTGATTTCCTAGCCGAACTATTCCATGCAGGTTCGTCTCCATCTACTCTTAAGGTTCAGTTGGCAGCTATATCTAACTTTCATGTGGGCATCTCAGATTCTGCCATCATGTCTCACAAGCTTTGCAAAGCTTTCTTGAAGGGAGTTTTTCTTCTTAAGCCTCCTATAAGAAATCCTCCTCCTTCTTGGGACCTTAATTTAGTTCTCGCATCTTTGATTCTCCCCCCTTTTGAACCTGCAGCGTCCTGTTCAATGAAATTGCTATCCTGGAAGACTCTCTTTCTGGTAGCCATTACTTCGGCTAGAAGGGTCTCAGAGCTTCATGCACTCAGCAGTCGACCACCATATCTTTTGTTTCATAAGGATAGGGTATCCTTACGGACCAATCCATCCTTTTTACCTAAAGTAGCCTCTGCGGCAAACCTAAATCAAAACATTGACCTTCCTGTGTTTTTTCCTAACTATTCTAACAGGTCTGAACAAAAATTACATTGGCTAGATGTTCATCGACAATTAAGGTATTATTTGGCTAGGACCAAACAGACCAGAAAAACTGACCAATTGTTTGTCTCTTATGCAGAAGGCAGAAAGGGCCTTCCAGTTTCAAAAGTATCACTCTCCAGATGGCTTACATCCTTGATTTCCTTTGTGTATGAGATTAGACACCAAAAGTTGCCTAACAGACCTAAGGCTCATTCAACTAGAGCTTTGGCTACTTCTATAGCTTTCCAAGACAGGCTGCCTATTGATACGATTTGTGCAGCAGCTACATGGGCTACTCCTCACACTTTCATTTCTCATTATAAGTTGGATTTAGCTTCTAGACATAGAGCTAACTTTGGTTCCACTGTACTCAAGAGTCTGTTCCGATAGGCCACCCGGGACAAGGTGCTAGGGACGCGGTCCCATCCAGCAAGAATGAAGGCGAGATGGACAACTTAACATATAGAAGTTATGTTCTTACCATAACGTTCCATGTTAGTTGTCTTCTTCTCACTTCTTCTTCGTCCCACCCTCCTTCCCCCTAGCCTGGACAGACCTAGAGGAGTTTGATTGTGACCTTTCTTCCTACCACCTCTATTGTATATATGTATATACTATACTATGTATATATTCCTTCATCAGGGTTCAGGTCACCTTCTTCCTTTCATTTTATAGAGGTGGGTTTTCCCATTTCCAGTAGTTCTGGATTTATTATTGGCTGGGCCTAGCTTACAAACGAGATCTGAGGTAATGCCGCCTAGCATTGTGGAATATAAGGGGAGCCTCGAGCCGGTGGAACCAACTCTCGAGCTTTTAGAGTGGCCGAGTCGGAGCCGAGTTCGGCTCCGAACCCATCCAGCAAGAAAGAAGGCGAGAAGAAGACAACTAACATGGAACGTTATGGTAAGAACATAACTTCTATTTCATTTCACCTTCTCATCACAAGAAACTAGCCCCTCCAAATGCTTACACATGCCTCCCACCAGGCCAGTGGCTATGCCACAGATCATAATAACCATTCACCACTCCTTGGAAAAAACACCTGCATACCCTCACTCTTCTGATCACTCTTTGATCATCTTAACCATACCATCATGACAATTAGAGTAATTCTGATGTCTTCTCATTGCAAATATCCCACCTTGCTATCTCCTCCCAGGATTTCCAAACCAGCCAAAGTGACACACCTATACAATGTTCCACACCATCTGTAGTGGCAATGTTTGACTTACCTGAGCACCAGGTGCCAGCTCTTGAAACCTTCAAACTGAAAGTGGGAAAGTTTATCAGCCAAAACCTTACAGTTGTCAGGAATATGGTGACCTGAAAAGGAAAGGTTAATGTTCAAGCAAAGCAATACAATCATCCTAAGTAGCCCTAGAATCCACTTAGATGTTGTTGTCTTCTTAACCAACACCTGCACTACAGATAAGTTATTTGAATGGAAAGTCACCTTCTTATTCCAAAAATCCACCTCCCAAACTACCAGTGATGCCAAAAATTGGCATCAAGTCCATGAAAGTGATACCCTTCCTTCACTCATTACTCCGCCCCACTGGCAAATCACCTGCCACTGAAGTATGCTTCCATCCCCAGCCCTCCTGCTGCATTCATAAACTGATCTAAATCAGGCACTCTCCATTAAACTACTGAATAAACTCCAACCAAATGGGCATGTCTTCCTTGAACTGCCTGCTTACCCTTTCCCAATGATGCTTCTGCTTCACACCCCTCAATAAATTAGCCACTGACCACCTGAATGTCTGACATACACCACTGTTTGGCATGCACAATTAAGGAGACCTAAACTCCTATCACCTCCTTTATCCTCATTTTGTCTTTCAGCACTACTGAGTTCACAATACCTCTCACCTTCTCAACCTTGTGACCCAGCAGCCTAAACGCTTCCAGTTCTGAATCAATCTCTAAACCCAAAAAAGTAAGGGTCTTAGACAGACCTCCCATTTTATCCTTGGCCAGTGGCTCACCAGTCTCTGTACACAACTGCTCAAACAGACTCATCCCCAATTCAGCCACATCTTTCCCATGTAGAATCAACAGAAAATCATCCAAATAATCGAATAATACATATTTCCCAAGAAACCTGCTCTCTGTTGCCAGATCCAGTGCAACACCATTCTGAAATTTTCAAAAGTAGCACAAGTAAAAGCACAGCCCATAGGCATCATTTTGTCAAAATAATACTTCCCATTAAGCTGCAAACCCAAAATCAGTCAACTCTGCTTCCTCACCAGTAATAGCCTAAATGTCATTTCAATACCCAGCTTTGCCAGCCAGGGATCTTTAAATGATTTGATCACCCACACCACTTTATCCAGTGATGAATGTTGAATCTTCACTTCTGCTCTATCAATGCAGGTATTAACAGAATCTCTTTCTGGAAAGGGCAAGTGATGTATTTAACTAAACTCACCCCGGTGACTTCTTGAGCACTAAACCCAATGGCAAAATCTGATAGCTGCTAAATGCAGTGGCTTCATAGGTTCATAGGATGATACTAGGCTATTGGCCCAAAGGCCATTATAAGCCTAGCCAAGAATTTCACCCATGTTCCCATAAAGTCAGTACCTATTTTACCTGTCCAGCAGGGACAAAGGTAGGATCCGAGGAGTTTATTTTCTATTTCCCATCCAGTCGTCTAGGTTCCTCTTAAAGAGGCCTAGTTAGGTACAATTGCTTGACACGGAGAGGAAGTCTATTCCACAGATGGGGGTGTCATTGGGATACAACTCTAGCCAACCAATAAGTTCTATTAATGTCACAGACCAGGGTGAGACCTTGCATGTGGGTTGCGTGAGTGGAGTTTGACTTATGGATATGCAGCAACTCCATCAAGGCCAAGTCTGAGACAGCCTTGTATGTCAGACACAGGTCACTTCTGAGCAGTCTGTAAAAGACTGAGTAGAAGGACAGGGCTTTTAGCCTATCTGTATAGGATAGGTGTTTGAAACCCTGTTTTTTCCTGTTCAGGAAGCTCTGTGGTCTCTCCAACTGCTGCATGTGCTTGCCAAAATATGGAGCATTGTACTCGATAATGGGTCTGATAAGAGAGGAGTACAGGGATGTTATGACCTCCTTGTTTCTGGATGAAATACCCTTAGATGTTGTTGTCAAACGGATCTAACTTCCTACCCACAGCTAACTCTTTGTCCATAAATTCTGTACAATATTCTCCTTCCATAATACAGACTTCCAATTCTTACAAATCTTAATTGAGCCAACAACTTTAGAATTTTACCAAAAGCTGCATATAAACCTCCCCTTAGCTCCTGAGTCATGACTTTTTCATAGTAGCTAGGAGAAGTGACTCCAACCACCTTACATTAATAGGATAAAGATCCGGCCCCTTATGCTCCCTCTGTCTCTTGCTCCCACCTCCATACAGTAACCTACTGCGGTACTATCCATGCTCATCCCTCCTGACACATCCCTTTTCCAACATTTGACTGCCAGATGCTGACTCACACATTGAATACAGACATGCGGGAACTGACATGTGATTCAAGTACACATTTCAGCATTGAACACCCAGCAAGTTTTAACATTGCCACTCATGTGTTCCAATTGTACCTTAGTTGACTTACCAGACCTAACCAGCATGGTCTCCATCCAACTATTAGGATGCCTGTTCTACCACTCCAACGAATTATCCATAGCCTTGAGCTGGTGAAAGCACTGCTCATACCAAAGCCATGCATTCCCACACCAAAGCCTCTGGACCTTCCTGTTAAACAGTAGGGCAGCATTCAAGATGCTTTTTGCAGCTACTTTTCTAATACAACAGCCATGAAATAAACAAAATTCAGCAGTCAGTTTTCCCATCTCCTTGACCTATACCGCCCGTATGCCCTGCTTCATCAATGCTGCCATTGCTGCCATGAGATCATTTACCCCAGGTTACTCCATCTCCACCACCTTCTATACTCCATCTGCATCTGTAAGCTCAAAAACTTCATCAAATTCTCCCCTCCAAATCTTCTCCTTTGCCCCCTGTGGAATACATTCTAAAATAAAAACTGCTTTACCAACTGCCACTAGTGCAGGAAAAGGCTGTTTCCCTACATCTGCACTTACTTCCTCCACCTGACTCAACATAACTAAAACTCTGGTTCCAGGCAACATCAGAAATTCCCTGCTCTCCCCTTACCACCTCCTACCCCTGCCCATCACTACTTTCACCCAAAGCAAAATTGGCAACCTACACCTAATATGCACCAACATAAGTAACTGAGCATCTGACATAAAATTGGGTACCTTCCCTAGACTCATAAAATATTAACATCAATACCTATCAGTTGCTGTTCCATTAAAGGTGGATTGACCACTCATCCCTTTGACCCACCAGCTGGCTGCTGAAGCTCTGCTGTATGTGCTTTGACCACTGATACTTGCAACTTCCTCCTGCTAACTCCAGGGATCTCCATAACTAACTCATCCACCTCCTCAGCCTTATCACTTCTTTCTACCTCTTGATAACTCAGCCCGAACAGCCTTCTGCAGCACCTGCCCCTACACCCTCTGGAATAATTCATCTGCCAGTTCTTGCCACTGCCACACAAGGTCTTCCAGTTGCAATATCCTGCAATGAAATAAACATAAATACATAAAAATCTGTTATCAAAAAATATTATTTTTTTTATATATATAATCCCTGAACACATTCAGCAAACCACCGAGCCTGTAATGTACCTCACAATCCATGTTGTCTTGCATACTACATATTGTCCTCTGTACATTGAGTGCAAGTCCTCCCTCCTTTTTTTTGAGAATAATCCACCCTTTTGCTCGGAACTTCCCTGATCCCTTTACCTCTACCTCCACCTAGCTATGCATCATTGTGCTCATAGCTCTCAACTAATCAGGAACAAATTACAACAGAATGTAAGCACATCTACATATAATCAGGACAGTCAGGGACATTTTAAAACATGAGTACAAGTACCTTGAAACATTGACAGAATAAGAAAATATGAAATAATATGCAGAAGTATAACAATACAAAGAAGTCTATAACGGTATTTAATGTCATTATGTATTAACGGTAATTCACCACATTTTCTCCCACAGGAATCAATTTTTAGGAGGGATTTAAAGAGACAGAACTAACATTTGCTCAAAATGACAGTAGTTACGCTTAACAAACTCCATGAGCTGATATCTTAATTCTCCTCCGCCTTTCCTTTGCAACACTGTTATGCAAAGCTTCTGCCCTGCTTATTTTTTTCTAAGTTTACCCATCTACTCATCAAGGAAGCTATTCAACTTTCACTTTCGTATGAGGTAACACCTTAAATATATGCCAACCTCCAGCCCCTTCTAAACTACCAATCCTTGCAGCACTTGCCATCTACTTCAACACAGAGTCCTGGCCTTGAGGCACTGAACCTCTGCAAACCCTGATGACCTAGGCTGTGCTATTGCTAGGCAACAAATCATGACACCGATGCCCACGATTAGATCCACATCACTGGGAGTTTCTTCTCTTTCTTTTTTTTTTTTTTACATGTCCAGGCCACAAGGACATCATGCTTACCCTGACTACAATGAGCAAGCTTAAAATAATTACTGTCCTCATACCATTCCAGTAAAAACACCAATGAGCAAAATTTACTATAAAACAACCCTTCTGAATTCTCCCGCCACCAAAACCCTTCTATAATTAACACTGTGGAGATTTAATCAACCTGGAAACCTTACCCTAAGTCTTTTACAAAACTGTCATTACTGACTGCAAAAAAATACATCTTAAAACTACATAATCCTCCAAAGAGTTAGTTAAAACATCATATACTGCATTATTAACATTGTTATTGTCCTTTAGTTAAATCACAATCAATAGTCTTCAGTGGTTTATCTATAGTTGTAACAGTAGCATTTCTTTACAACTCCCTAGGTCTGAAGGGCAGTTTGAATGGAGCTTCTGCTCAAACTAGGAACCTGAAGCTTACAGAAAGGAATTGGTTTACTAGTATTTTATTCATTTTTAATATTATTAACTCTTTGTTTTTTGTTTATGTGTCAAATAAAATGAGCTTTCAGATAATAATTTAACTTTTTTTCATACAGTCATTTTGCATGGTTTCTGGTTATTATGGAGAACATAAAGTAATTATTAACTGTAGCAGTATATATGTAACTGACATATGATTTCCCCTTTAATATGTCTCTTTAAAAGTAAATGGCATCAACAATGGCAGTGAGAGAAAGAGAGAACATCTATATAAACATTTAAAGATGCATGCAACAAAAGTAACTTTTTACAAGATACTTGTTTATTGCAAGATGATATTAGTAGATTAAATATAAATTAATTTACAGTACTAGCAAGTTCTAGTTTTAAAGAAAAGAAACTGGGTACAACAATCTTATACAGGATTATTGATACATACAATGGTATGGTAAGACGTACATTGCAATTATTGAATATCAACAAAGAATATTAACTTAAGTAAATAAATTCTGTGTTTTGGGGTATTGTAGCTAGGTTCTCTAAAATATCTGGACATTTTAACTTCAGCTTTGAAGGGAAGTATAATAATGGCAGAAAACAAACTTTAACTGTATATATAAGGAAAATGATACTAGTGCAATTAACAAACCTAGAATTTGAGCATCAGCTAAGGATTTTTGCAAACTTTACAGTCTCACTTAATTTTATAGATGCCAATAACTTTTCAGAATCATATTTTTTTCTTAAACATTCATTATTATTATAGATCTGGTAGCGGGTCAATAATTGTTAGTGTATATATTTCATATGATTTGGTTTATAAAATAGAAAAGGTAAAGGTGATAACATGTCCTCTAAAAACACTATGAGAAAATAAATACACAATAAAGTATTAAGGAAAATACAAATTCAGGAGATGCCTTTTTAAATAAAAAGGTACAAAAATGATTTTGTACCACGTAAGGAAAATAGAAGAACCTAGCAGATATAAAGGGGCAAATTGAAAGGTTGTAGGAAAATAAAGCTCCAGATAAAGATGGCATAATTTCTGAATTATATAAAATATTACCCCACAATTTGTTTCTTTTACAGAAAGCATTCAAATAAAATAAAGCTATATTTAACATACTTAACTTTCATCATTGAAATATACAATAATGTATCCATTATCTCCTATATTAAAGCAAGAAAAAAAAACATACTTTATCTTCTTCTTATAGACTAATTTTATTATGGAATGTTTATTACAAAATTCTCTCAATCTTTCACGCTAGATTAAAGATTATGCAAACTACATTAATAGAGGGAGACCAAACTGACTTTATATAAATAGGCAAATGTAAGACAATATCAACAAAATAATTAGTTTTATTGATATGTTTACAATAAACATGAACCATCGATAATTACCTTGGATCTTGATAAAACTAATGCTTTATTAACTAACAAAGAGATAAAATACTTAATGGAAAATAACAGAGAACGCAAATGAGATAGCTAATAGCTTAAATATTAGTAGCTATTCTTGCATTAAATACCAGCAATAAAGTATAAAGCAGTAGGCACTAATAAAATAATACAAAGTACATGAAGAAAGATATGTTTTCTATGAAAAATAGGTTGAATTTAATCAAATGGTCATTTTACTCCAAATATTATATAGGCTCTATATTAGAAGAATGAAAGATCAAAATCATGAACGCTCTAAAGAGAGAAAATGCCGGACCTCAAAGTGCTTTTTGTGAGATCGCAGTATAGTGAAGATCGAAATATTTGCCCTATCCTCACTGTAGTGGTATCTTGTAGTTCTGGCATCTCGAGGTCTGGCATTTTTGCTCTTTAGATGTTCGAGATTTTGATCTTTCATTCTTCTAATATAGTCCCTATTATATGTTACAGACATCTTCTTCATTTTTCCTTTAAAGAACATTTGTTTTAAGTTCTTATGGTGTCCAAGCAAACCTATGATAACTTTGGCACACTATGTGAAACAATGGAAAGATGATGGAATAGGATTTTCTGACCTGGAAATGTATGCTGCTACTGTGTCAGTTATTAAAATAGTAGCTTTAGGACTGAAGTCTGAATATTCAGCCAGATGGAAAAAATGCATGAACCTATAAGGTTAACTAAAGAAAAATTACTAAACAACATATGTAAATGTTAAATAATAATAATAATAATAATAATAATAATAATAATACATAGCTGTTAAAGAGATACTTATTTAAACAGAAAAATAAGTTCAGTAAAAAGTAGGGCAACACACAAACCAGGCAGTATATTGAAGGATTCAACCATATAATACTAGTTAAAAGCTATTAATGAAGGAGGTAAGCGCTTTCGCATAACAGCTTCATCAGACCAAAAAGCCTTTAGAGTGTAGTCCATTTAAATACAGTCCATCAACCAATCAGTATGTAGACAACTTAATGACTTTAATTTAAAGTGGAACTAGCTACAATTTCTATATAAGATCATTCAAGTATAACAAGAAATAAAAAACATATATAATATATAAAATATAAAACTTGCATATATATATATATATATATATATATATATATATATATATATATATATATATATATATATATACACACACACACACACACACACACACACACACACACACACACACACACACATAAAAACCTATGTGGTGCATAGGAGTATATGTCAGCTTACATCCATGAATGGTGTATATTATTTTATTTTACTGACAGTTTCCTTGATTTTAAGGTGGGCTTGATAGAGGCTCTTTCATTTAAGCCCCTCCCTCTATCTGCCCTAAGTCTTATAATCCATTTGACTTCCTTGCTCTTGGTCATATTCCTAATATCTCCTTCTCGAATTGTAGGTGTAACCCTATCTATGACCATAACCCTAAACCCAGGGTCATTTCATGATGTCATCACATGTGTTGCTTGGGCATTATTGGCTGACCTAATTCTCATATTTAAAACACGTTCTCTCATCCTCTCTCTGAGGGACCTGTCCATTTTGCCAATGTAAAATGATTCGCATATTATGCACTTGGCAAGGTAAACCACATGAGATGTCTTACAGTTGGCATTGATCCTAAATGTATATTGTTGCCCTGTATCTGGCTGTATAAATGACCTAGTAGCATCAACATAACAACAAAAATTGCTGTTTCCACATGGATGCATACGAGTGGCTCTTTCAACACATCTACTACCCTCCTTAGGGATGGCATAAAAGCCTTTTCAGGTTACATTTATTTTTAAAAAGGAAGATGGGATGTTCCCCAACCACTCCCCTAACTTCTGGATCTGTAATCAGCACCCACCAATTCTTATTGATAATGTCCATGATTGGTTTGATATCTGTGGTGTAAAACATGGGTATTTTAGCCTGATTAGATGTAACTTTATTATTATGGTAAGTTGTGTCATCACTTGTAGAAGATTAATATGGTCTGGCTCTATCTAGCCTTAGGCTATCAAGTTCTACAAGGTTCCTCTCTGTCTCATGATGTTTATAACCCCTGTCATTCAACCTCTTTTTTAAAACAAACAACTCTTTACAGAACCCCTCTCAGTGGCATTCATAGGTTCATAGGTTCATAGGTTGGTACTAGGATATTGGCCCTAGGGCCTATACAAGCCTAGCCATAACAATTTCAATGGGTTGACATAGCTATGTGCACCTTGTGTGCCAATAGCTATGCCAATATGTTCATGGCATTGTAGGAAGAGGATACATTATTCAAGATGGATATGTATCCACTTCATGTTAAATTTTATCGACAACCTCTTTTTAGTATGGGCGGGTAAATCCATAGAATTTGAAAGGTTCCTGATGGAACTGAATGGAATATTTGCATATCTACAATTCACTATGAATTACTCTAGTGACAGGATAGAATACTTGGACGTCTACCACAGGCCACAGGCCACATACTTGTTTGTCTGATTACAGGATGTGATGTCTACATTATTTTTGGGTTGTGTGTTTTCCTGATGTATCAGATCCCCATATCTTTTTGTGTCATTGCAGGTGTTGTCATGGTGTGGCAGCAGTCTTTGGTGTGCATTGATACTGTCTATATTATACTAATATCACAGTTGGAGTCAGTGATTGCCCACAATCTGTAATCCTTCAGACAGCTGTTTAGACACAGGGAAATTGGTGAATCAACCTATACCAGTAGAGTTGTCACTACTGGTGTACCCCAGGGAACTGTTCTTGGGCCTTTGCTGTTTGGTATCTATTTCTCAACAGTTCAGGCTAAAGTATACAACCTTTGGTTTACTGCATTTGCTGATTTTTGCATACTCTTGCATACTGGCTGCAATCATTGAGTCTACCTATGATTATAACATGCTACAAGAGGGGCTAACAAAGATAAATAATTGGTGACAAAGCTACAATGGTCTACAAATAAATGCAAAAATGTTTCTTTATTTTGTCCTTCTGCAATGTGGAATTACCTACTAATTATGGCACTGACAACAGTTATGCTATGCTGAAGTCAGGGATGCAAGCACTGGAGACATATGTAGACAGCAAGCTGAACTTTGATCACCATGTGTCCACACTGATATTCAAAGCCTATGTTGTATACATCATAAGTCACACCACTTTATTTAGATCTGAGGATTATATTACAGGACTGTACTCATCAGAACACTAATAGAGTATAATGCTCTGTTTTGCATGTACCTCACTAGACAAATGTAGCAGCTGGAAAGACCACAGGGGTTTATCACCAAGAAAACACAGGGCCTACAAGCCATGCCATGGCATATGTGGATAGACTGAAAGCAATGTCACTGTAATTTGGATCATATAGGATGAGGTGACTTCTGCCTGATCTCCAGGCCAATTAGATATAGCTGATGACATCGGCAGTGTCTGATGAGGAGAATATGGTAATAGCAGTGTGCCACATGCTGGTATAAAAGGTTCTCTGCTATGTCAAGCAGGTGCTCAAACACAAACACACACACCCCATTTGACTGCAGTGAGAAGATAACCCCTACCTAAGTACATAGACTACAGGACTCTGTATAGCTGATGACATCAGCAGTGTCTGGTGAGGAGAATATGGCAATAACAGTGCCCCACATGCTGGTATAAAAGGTTCTCCCTAATGTCAAGCAAGAGCACAAACACACAAACAAACACATACCCCAGCTGACTGTAGTGAAAATAGAACTCCTACCCATCTAAAATACACAGGCTACAGAACTCTGTATTGAATGCATGCACCACAGCTTAAGGCTGACTTGGAGTGTCTCAGACAACACTTTATAGCTGATGCCATTAGCAGAGTCTGGTAAGGAGAACATGGTAATATCAGTGTCCCACAAGATGGTGTAAAATGCTGTCTCTAATGTCAAACAAGTGCACAAACCAGCATGCACACAAACCCATTGACTGCAGTGAGAAGAGAACCCCTACATATCAAGTACACAGACTGCAGAGCTCAGTACTTTATGCAAATGATATGGCACAAGTCTGCATTTTACAAGGCTGCAGGATGACTTATAGTGGATGACATCAGCAGGGTGTGTTGGAAAGAAGATGTTGAGAGGCCTGAATGAAGTGGATGTGTAGGCACGAACAAGTGTCAAAATGCTGTCAATTGATGGGGTTGGAGTGGTAAATGTAGGATACACATTTATGCTCTTCTGGCTAGACACACACACACACACACACACACACACACACGCACACACACACACACACACACACACCCTAGTTGACTGCAGTGAGAACAAAACTGCTACCTAAGTACACAGACTACAGAGCTCAGTACTTTACACAAGTGCCACAGTACCGGTCTGACTTTTAAAAGGCTACAGGACAACATATAGTGGATAACATCAGCAGTGCATGTTGGAGAGAAGATGTTGGGAGACCTACATGAAATGGATGTGCTAGTATGCACAAGTGTCAAAATACTGTAAGTTCATGGGATTGGAGTGGTAACTATATGATACACATTTATGATCTTCTGGCTAGACACAGACACCACACACACACACACACACACACACACACACACACACACACACACACACACACACACACACACACACACACACACACACACACACACACACACACACACATACACACAGTTGATTAGAGTGAGAACAGAACCCTTACCTATCTAAGTACACAGACTACAGAGCTCAGCAATTTATACAAGAACCATGACACAAGTCTGACTTTTACAAGGCTGCAGGACAACTTATAGTGGATGACATCAACAGTGAATGTTGGCCAGAAGATGTTGGGAGGCCTGCATAGGTTCACATCTTCATTGGAGGTTACTTGTCTAATGACCCTAGGGCCTTTACAAGCCAGGCTGTATAAATACCCAAGTACTCTTATTGAGCATAGTTAGATGGTCTTTGTTAGCAGAGTGATTTTGTGAACAGCACCAATTGCCCCTGTCCATGAGGGACATACATGCCACCCTAGGGTGAATTTAAAATCATCCATCCAGTTGTTAAGGTTGCACTTGAATAGGGTCATTGAGGAGCACTGCTACACATGCAGTGGGAGCCTATTACAGAGGAGTGGCAATCACTGGGGGATATATCTGTCTCTCCAGCATGTTCTGTTTAGCCACAGGCTAGGTTGAAATCCCTGGAGCAAGTTATTCTTTCCCATTTGATTTGCAGATGTCCAGCATTTCCAGTAGGGCAGGGTCTGAGTCTACTCTGTAGGCCAGGCATAGGTCACTTCTGAGCAGCCTGTGTGATACAGAGTATAATCACAGTTCTTTCAGTCTTTCCATGTATGTCATATTTTGGACACCCTGGATTCTCCTGGTCATAAAACTCTGATTTTGTTTCTCTAGTTGCTGCAGGTGTCTGATGAGGTACATACAGAAGGGAGTATTGTACTCAATTAGTGGTCTGATAAGGGTTGAGTACAGTGTAGCTATGGCCTCCATGGTCTTGGATGTGATGACCTTATTTATGAGGTGCACAATTTTGAATGTGTGTCTTACCACTATGGAAACATAGTGACTGAAATTTAGATTGCTATCAACTGGTGTTCCTAAGTCTCACACCACTGAGTTTGAGCTTAGAGGTGTGCTATGTGTGTCATAATTAGCAGGGGTACTTCTTTGCCAAAGGGGAAATCTGAGGTATTTTTTGCATTAAGTTTCAGTCTGTGAGTTTAGCACCAGTCATTTGTTTGTGTCAGCCCTTTCTGTAATATGTTAACATAATTGGGGGGCTCTATACGACTGTGTCAGCTGACAGTTATCTGCAGACTTGGTAAGCCATAGACCATCAACCTTCACCTAGATTTCAGAAAAATAGTTTCCAAACAGTAGAGGACCCAGCACAGATCCTTGTGGTATTCCACCGGTAACTGGTCTACTGGTGGAGATGGATTCCCCAACTTTGACATTGTGTATTCTGTCAATGAACCAGTTGGTTACCCATCTAATAATGTAGTGGTTAATCCTCAGATGGGTGATTTCTCTATGACACCTGAATGGGCCACTGTGTTAATGGCCTTGGCAAAGTCACCATAGGCGGTATGTCCTGCTTTTCCTCATCCAGGGCTTTGGGGACATTATCAAAGAAGTCCAATAGGTTTAATAAGCAAGATCTACACTTGACAAAACTAAAATGGGTCAGATCAAGAGGACTGAAGGTCACTAATGTGTTAAATCTGTGCACAAGTTTCAGGGACAGTTCATTCGATAGCACTTTTAGCATTTCACTAATGGTTTGTTAGCAAAGTGTGTCATTTGGATTGGGTATCAGGAGGCCTGCTAGTGAGCCATCAGTAAAAGAAATTGAAAGAGTTCCTATCCATTGTCAAGGATCCAGACAGCAAGTATGTCCCAGGAGAAGCTTCCAGGTAGATTTATGTACTGTATCTGAATTGTTAAATACTCTTGTATAGTAAAATATTTACATCAGTACATTAGTTCTGTTTAGCAAGAAGTTGGTTGAGGATTGTAGACTGCTACAGTTAACAACACATTCTGATTGATTACACATGGGGCTTAGGTTGGACTTGTCATCCAATGTCTTGTTGAAAATATAGTTAATGGACATATAAAGAGCAAAAAGTTTTACCCCCTGTGTTACTGTCAATTGTGATGATGTTGTTCTTACCTTTTGCTTAACTTCTTCCAGGACCATCCAGCATAGGGAGCATACTACCATCTGCGCATGGAAAACCAAATATTTTTAAGTCAGTACAGATGAGCAGTTCAAAGAAATATTTAGTTTGTGTTGTTGGTGTCAGGACTGTTATATATATTGCTGTCCTGTCTGTAATAGTGGCACCACTGTTAGTTTTTTAGCAAATATTGGACTATAGTAGTGTAGGCATTAATTGTTTCCTGTGTTTGTTGCTTATTATCAAAGGTGATCCTGCCAATGGAAGTGTGGGACTTTTACCAACTGATGTCAAAGTATCAGCAGACGCTAATGATGATGTTGTCCAAACAGAGGCACAGTTGGGGGTGCAGAAGTCGAATCTGACACTGAGGTTGGCATACACCCATCCCCTGTAATTCCATCAGACACAGCTAGTAGGCCTATGCCTACCCAGTCCAGTGAGCCTTCAGATATTGGACAGGTGGAGGGTGAGACAATCAATCAGGGAAGTGTGGTTATTGTGGCTTCAGTGCCTGTTGACTTTGGTCTTAGCCAAAGTGCGGGTGAGGTATGCCACACAAGATGACTGTTAGGGGTGCTTGGAGGAGGCCTGCTCTCCATCCTCCACCTGATCTAGGTGTCTCTTCCTGTGTGACTCAACGTATGTTTAGGGCTGGCATGAAAACATTGGCACATTCAAATTGTTCCTCCAGAGAAATGATTGGGGTTGTAGATGTGGCATAGGCTGACATGTGTGATTGCCTCAACTGTGTTCCTGATTCAGTGGATCAGATGAAAGACATGTTGGAATGGGCAGTGTCTGTGATGGGACATCTGCTGGGAGGGGGACAGTATCCTCATGGATGTAGGTCAGCCACATCATCTGCTGTTAACCAATTTGGCTGTACCTGCTCATGCTCGCATCATGGCAGCACTTCCATTGCTTCATCAGTGGTTGAACTGTCCACACTTAGATGTGACAGGCCATGGGATTGTGGTCCTGGAGATCCTCATCCAGCAGATATCAGTTACATTCAAGTAACAGCAGTGCATCTAACATTGGGCGTGGATGTGCCAATGCAACTCCTGGCAGAGCCAGTTCTCGTGGTTGGGTATAACAAAGATGAACTGCCACATCTACCATGCGTGGATCACACCTCTCGAACATACTAAGATGTAGAGCTACCACAGAGTTTGGCTGTCTTCATGCAGACACTCGCATACCAAATTCATCTGGAGGACCCATACAGACACACACACAACAGTTACATGGTTCAGCCGTGAAGCTTAAAACTCATTTTGCCTCACTGACCAGTTCTTACTTTATCCGAAAGTCGACCTACTTCTCTTTCTTACTCACACACAGTCACCGACCTTTTGTGCCAGCCTAGGCTTCTTGCCCCACCCCACCCACATAACTGTGCCATATACCTGTTTTCTATATTTTGGGTTTAGGGCTACATATGTTTTGTGTCTAATGTTCCGGTTGCAAAACTGACTTAGTGCTTACTAGATCTGCATTTGTAATGATGAACTGGTAATTGTACTTTTTACTTATATCGATCTTAGAAAGTTAGTCATTTGATAGCATCAAGCTTTTTTTGCATCAGTATTGTTAATGATCTGTTGAGGGTTGTGAAGTCTAAAACTGAAATGTGTCTCATGACTTTCTAAGTTATTTCTTTATTGATTTTCCAGTACAAACATAATGGTGCTAAACTGAAGGCATTCGGTGACCATCAGTACTTTTAAGAGGTATGACTGTGTGAATCTTTGATGCCCAAGGCCTACTGCTTAATAAGGGACACATATAAGTCACATAAGTCTCTGCGGTCACATGTTAATGTAATTTCTGTACAAATCACCCACCTTTCACTTGCTCACACTACCAAGTAGTAACATGCTAGGATATGCCAGTTATTCATATTATTACACAGTACAGTCCAGGTTCAACATTTACCTTGTAAATCCAGCAATTGCAACAGCTTTAGTTCAGGGCTGATTCTGTCTGATGCAAACAGTACACAGCCAATACATGGATAGGTAAAGGTTATCAGCATTGTCTGGCATCAGTGTTACTGTCTGTATGTAGACAGGAGGAAGGTTTTAGTCCCTTAGGAGGTGAGTGTACTATGCATTGTCTCCTAGCTAATGCAAGGGCATATTGAGCATGCCTACACCTGCCTACACCCACAGCAGATTGTGCATCCCCCTTTAAATCTTCACCTGCATGTGGCTGTGGTGATCTTGGCATTGATGGTTGGATGTTTATCTTTTCCCCTTATTGATTATGCTGAAGCTGTTTTCTCAGGATGATATTGTGTAGTATGGTTCATAAAGTGAATATTTTAGTATATGTACGTGGATTGTACTGCAGGGTTCCTCCAAATGTATCTAGGCAGTAGAACCATGACTTCAGCAGCCCAAACACACATTCTATGATATTTCTGGTTTGAACGTGTACCTCATTGTGTTCTTCAGCAGCTGTGTTAGCATTTCTGATGGGCATCATCAGCCAAGGTTCCAGTGTATAACCTGCATCCCCCAGTAATTGACCCTGTGGGGTATCCACCTAGTGACCATCTGATACACTTGGGAGGTGTACCAGATATGTGAGTTGTGGTAACTGCCTGGGTTGCCAGCACACACATAAAAGATGATTCCCTTAGCATTACACATGACTTAGCAGTTAAGAGAATGGAAGCCTTTCTATTTATGTAGAGCCTTCCCTGTTGCCTGGGTGGTGCCTTAATTTCTATATTTGTGCAATCTATGGCACACAGTACTTCAGGATGTGCTACAGGGTAGAACTCCTGCATATTTCTGGCCCTGCCCTCAGCAGAACGGGAAAAATATATGTCATCAATAGCATTTAGGAATCGATGGAGGATTCTGGATGCTGATGCCTGTGTCACTCCCAGTATGTCTTCTGTTGGTCTCTGAAAAATACCTGTAGCTAAAATTCTAAGTACTACACATACCTTTGTCTCCACTGGTATATGTTCCCCTCAGTTTGCCCTGGCTCTGATTTGAGGATGACAGAGGTTGCAGAGTTTCTGTAGTGTATCTCTATGCACCCTGTAGCACTCTACAATTTCCAAGTCATGCAGATTGTGATAAGTTAAACAGGGTCTGAAAACTCTTCTCCTTCTTGGCTTGGCCTACTAGCAGCAGCAGTAGCAGCATAGACCTCAGCCTGTTGCACATACACATGAATTAAAGGAAAAGCAGCCCCTAACATTCTTTCTGTGTAGGCTCCTTTCTGTGGCTGTATTCCAGTCAGTTTTGGAATTCACAGGGAAAACCAGCACTGAGTCTGTATGGTTGTTTTATTGCTTGTTGAATTTCTCCTCCATCTTGGATTGGTTGATTAGCATACAGTTCAGCTGCTTATGCTGTAATTAGCATGCCACTGTTTTTACGTTGTTTGCACAGCTTTGCATAGCTCTACACACCATGTAGAGCTGCTTACTGAATCCAAACCAGACAGCTACTGTGTGAGTGCCATGGTGTGATGCACACATGGTGTAAACAGACTGTGTAGGCTTTATTGAATCGGACCGCATGTCTTTCCTTTCAAAATCAGCTAATAGAAAGAACAGCGCATTCCACGGTAAGGTAATCCAGCTTGTCAACAAACCAATGAGCATGACAAGTGTAAATAATTCCACATTGTGACAAATAATTTCATATAATGAAATAAAAATAATTATAAATTCTGCATGTAGAATGAAATGCACAAGTGTTCATATGTTTAAATCCCAGAAAATATATGTTATCTGACAGTCTTTACAGTGCTAATATTTTTTTTTTGTGTGCTGACGAGGTGTAGTAAAGTATGGCAGTCTATAAACAGTGATTAACAATGTTTAATTAAAAAAACATAATCTGGCAATGAGCAGTTTCAAACAAGTTTAGTACATTGACTAATGCATATTTATTTAATACTTGCTGACTGGGAATGTCCAAGTAGGACAGAGTCTATTTTCAGCATAGGCATGGGAAGAAACACTCCAGATGCATGGCTTTGGAATGTGGGAGGAAAGTGGAGTACACAGAGGAAACCCACTCGAATGCAGGGAGGATATCCAGACTTCACACAGAAGGCACTCCAGCTGAGAATCCAACCGGAAAACTTTTTGCTGTGAGGTGCAATGTTAACTGCTGCACCACTGCACCGCCCTACAGTTAGTTTTGCTAATTATTATTTTTGCACTTGCATTTAGGTACTTTTATTAGCTATTGGTGAACTTTAACAAGTATGTCCATTTTACAGTTTTCAAGAATGAACTGTCACTGCTAACAAATTAAAAGTCATTTTTGTACTGCTACAAAAGTTATGCACAACAGTGAAAGTTTTTATTTAACATGAAAAGGTGGGAGGTTGGCATAAGGGTTAAGGTATTTACCTTGCAAAAACAAGGTACAGGTTTGATTCTCACTTGGGATAATTGATGAGGTGTTAAAATAGCCCACAAGGGCAGTTAGTACTAATCTATGAACCTATGAACATGTCTGGAATCAACTCCAGTAATGCAACTGATGTGCAAGCAATTGTAAACATAGAAAGACTTGGATATACATAAACAAAATAAAAATATGTTTGTAATACATATTATTTTATATATACTATTGTAAAATAATACTTGTTTTACTCAGAAATGGTTTCAGTTATTATACGTAGTGTAGCTGCATCCACACACTGTATAACACTTCCTTGACAAGCAATTTCAAGGACTTGCACATAGTCTTTAAAAGTTTTAGTTTAATGTCATTAACCATTTTGCACTTATTATTTAAGAGTAGATCCTAATTGTGGTTTTCTCAAAGAAATCTATAAGGACATTTGTATCTAAGTTCAGATATGCTCTTAATAATAGTTTAAAGAATATGATATGGTGTTATTAATTCCATATGTAGAAAAAGTTTTATTGTAATCACTTTAAATAAAGTTAGCAATGTTTGTAGCTTACTTTAAAACTACTTTAAAATTGTCAAATTAAAACCCATCCACATCTCTTTTCACATAAATTTTGATGTTTGATAATAAATATGACATTGTATTATTTCTATATTTTTATTATTGATAATTGTATTTATATTAACTGTACATATCATCTAATCCTTTATTTATGGAGTAAATAAAATATTATTAACTTGTATGATAACAATATGCTTGGAAATAAGTTTAATCAGTATATATCTAAGATGTCAGCTTATCTTACCAGGTAAAATGTATGTAATATGCATTGTTCTAAACTTTCTAGTCATTTATCACTTATGTGTGTGTGTTTTGGCTTTTCCCAGTTAGGGGTCGCCACAGCGGAACTCCGGTCCGCTAATGATTGGCAGTAGAGTTTTACATGCTGGCTTGCCGGGCCTAATGCACAACCTTCAACGAAGGAACGCCCGTTCAGGCATGTCGCCCCACAGAAGATGCTCTAACTGAGAATCGAATGGGCAACATCTAACTGTGAGGCGACACCGCTACCTCAGCACCATCACCGCAGATTCATTTATCACTTATGTATCATGTTGAATTATTCTTTGCTACCTACTGTTATAGGGTACAACCAGTTTGCCTACAGCATCACTTTTTAAAAGCAAATGATTTAGCTGCTGAATTGTTGACAATATTTTTAGTACCCCTGACAAGTTTCTTACAATATAATACATACATTGAAAAAAGAAAACAGATGTATCATCATCATCATTTCTAATCAAATAAAATTATTTATGGTCCTAAAGTGAACAGGACAGACACAAGATATTAAGCCATTTTAATTATATTTATTTACATGATATTAAGGTATTAGCATGGGCTGACCTACCTTCTCCAAAACAGCTGTCACTAGAGATGCACCCCAGGAGTTAAGTTTTTAAGCCAATCTTCTTTGGTATTTACCTCAGAGAGTTGACTAGATAACTGTGAACTTGGTGTCATCATAATCTCACTGGATAACACCAAGATCCTACAAGAGGGCCTTTCTAAAACCAATAGCTGGCATCAAAACCATACACTAAAACTAAATACCAGGAAGTGTATAATAGTATCCTTCAGCAAGCAAGAAGTCCCTTGTAACTATCACATTCACAATCCTGAAAAACAACACAATAGTACATGACCTAGGAACCTATGTGGACAATGAACTTTCCTTTGATCGGCATGCGTTAGCTATTGTAAGAAACTGCTTTTTCATTGTACAGGTCATTACTCTAGGCGTGGTGTCCAGGTTAAGGGATGTGATCATTCCACTGTATTCAGCAGTCATTAGGCTGATTTTTGATAATGCCTCTTGTGATATGTACCTTTCAAACATTTGACAGAGCTTAAATGTACACAATGCTTTTTTTAGTAAAGAAATCAAGGGCCTAAATCATAAAAGCTATGCTGACCATTAAAAAGCCTTGCCCCTCTTCTCAGTGTCATACATGTTACTGCTTGGTAATCTCTGCCTTGTGTACAGAACCTCATCAAACCCCATCTTGTCAGACCTAGTGCGCATTCACAAGTCTGGTGGGAGCATGGAGATCTGCTCAAGAAATGTAATCCTTCATTTGCAACACAAATAGAGCATGTTGGAGGGATAGATATGTCTCATAGAGAATAGCACTTTCTTTTTGTAATTCTCTTCCTCTCCACATAGCACTTCTCTTACACTGTTCACATGTAATCTCAATGAATGGATAGGTAACCACCAATTCATCATAGTTGTAGCACCCTTGTCCCTCATGGATAGGGATAACATGTAAATGTTCTTCTTATCTCTGGGCTGTCCGTACTTAGGGCTAAAACTTTATGGGCATATGCACATATACAGGCTTCTAAAGACCCTCAAGGATCAATAGCCTAGTAAGTATGTATGTATGTATCGAAATATAAATTAGTATACTCAGTACTTCATTTATTTCCCTAATTAATCCTTTGTTGGCAAAGAAAAAAACATCAGGTAGGTGAGAGAAAAATACTTCTGCTTCTTTCCTTAATAAGTAGTGTGAGATATGAAGCACATTTTAATGTTTACTGGAAAGGATCTTGAAATAATGACTAAGACTGTTTTTTTTTAATTGCTTTTCAAAAAATAGCAGATATAATCATTAACAAATGCCCTCTGAGTTGTCCCATGTACATTCTCTAGCAGTGGCGATCCCTAAGTAAGTCAACCTTTGTTGAAGTCTCCTGCCTGTATAGCTGATGCACCATGTAAGCACAGACTGTACAGTGTCCACAACAACTTCCATCAAGTAAATTGTGCTGTCCTTGGGACACATATCTGACCCTACAGTCTGCTCTGTTTATGTCACAAGTGAAGTTCTGATCCCCAGCTCTAGTGTTTCTATTTCTGTTTGCTTTGCACAGGTGCATCCATCAGGGCTGGTTTTGAGGAAGCCCTGGTAAGCCAGGCAAAGATCCCCTTTCAGGAGCCTGTAGGAGACTGAATACAGTGAAAGAGCATTTAGGCTATCAGTGTAGGACAGGGTATTCATGCTATGAATTCTCCTGGTGAAAAATCTTTGTAGGTGTTCCAACTGTTGCGAGTGTCTGGTTAGATATATGGGTATTGTATTTAATGAGAGCTCTGATAAGGGCCAAGTGGAGTGGTACTTTAATTTCCTTGGACATGGATGCCATACCCTTACTTATACATTGGGGGAAATAGAATGATTTTCTTATTCTTATTAACTTAGCTACATATTGATCAAAGGCCAGATTGCTGTCTGCATATGTTCCCATATCCCTTCAAGATAAGCAGTATACATTGTTTTACCCTCATCCATTGCCTTGGTGACCGTCACAAAAAAGCAAAACTGGGATGGATCGGGTGGCTGCAAGTTTCCAGCTTCCTTGTTTATTATTTGCATGATAATTCATTCCATGGCTTTGCATATTAGACTTATTAGACTGATGGGTCTGTAGTTCCCTGGGTCAGTTGATGGTTCCCTCCTTATGCAGGAGAATGATTGTTGTTTCCTCTATTCACTTGGAACATAGCCTGTTTTGAGGCTGTAGTCAAAGAGTGCCTCAAGTGGTCCTAATAGGTCATGAGGCAGTGCTATTGACTTTAGCATGTAGCACCAGCACCAGGTCCCTGCTAATAGTTGGGCAAAATATGCTGAAGTTGATTTCACCTGGTGGAGATGGGGGGAGTGGGGTAGTGTTTGAGCTAAATTTATCAGCCTGTAGAGTTGATATTTCACCTTGATTAGTGATGGTAGTACTGTTCACCACCTGTTCAGCACACTGCTGTGTATTGCCTTTACAATTCTGGACATAGTGAAGAAGGCTTTGTGATTGTCCTTTGCCTATGAAGCTCTTCTGCTCTTGGCCCTGTTGGACTTAAAAATACCTCTTGGTTCCTTGTTTAGTTGTATAGGAGAACGCTTGTCCTTCAGAGAGTTGCTCATCCTGATTTTGTCCATGAGTTTTTTTTTATGATATAGTCTGTTTAGCTGAGGATTCCATCAATCGGTGTTTATTTTAGTATTTGTTTTGGGTTTATTTCTGGTAAGTACAGCAGCCTCTACACAGCCATTCATATGTTTGTACAGGGACTCTATGAATAATTCTGCATACATAACTGTGGTCTCGGGGTTAAGGGGAGCCTTGAGTTTTGACAAACTGTCAATTAATAGAATGTAGATTGCCTTAGAATAGTCACTAACTGTTACTGGTTTAGTTGGGATTTCTGGGATTTCTGGGCTGATTTTCACTTCATTGGAGACAGCTTTGTGATCCAACTTCAGTCGTGAGGATGTGACATGCTCTCTCATGTTGGTGAGTGCCAGATCCAGTGTGCTTGATCCTCTGGTTGGTGCATGCACAATCTCTTCCAGGGTCTTTGCATAAATAATGTCCAGGAAGCATTGTGCCTATGAGTTTGAGTCAGGGTATATTTTCTAGTCTATAGAGCATTAGTTAAAGTCAGCCATGAATTTGGTATTTAGTTGGATGGTGAGTACCTTTAGTGGGTTTAAGTAAGAATCATGAGACTCTAGGGACATAGATGGTGACCTGTAGCTAACCAAGGTATGGGAACTTATCTATGGTGACTTGTATGTACATGAGCTCCATGATATCATCCTGTTTACCCAGTCTGGAGGTATGTTTGCTGCTAATGTAGACTGAGACACCTCCATCTTTGGCCTCATTCTGTGCTGTTGGTCTAAATGTTTGGAAGGCACTGCAGCCTTGCATTGCTGGAGTACTTTCTATGAGTTTAAACCAAGTCTCAGTCATGGCACAGATGTCTAAATTCTTCAGAATGAGGAAGTCTTGAAAGGTGTGGGGTTTTTTTTGTTTAGGCTCCTAGCAATGAGCAGTAACATCTTAAGGTTGCTTCTAGACTTTTTCACTATGTTGGAAGTTTTGTCTTGTTGGTATTGCCTGAAAAAAGGCTCTAAGAGGATAGATAAAATGGGTTCCTATTAGATGACCGAAGTCGCATTCTATGGAATGCATCTTGGTTGAACTTAAAACAGCAAAAAGGCAAAATAGCAAAGCGGCTTTTAAGCAAATTCTTTCCCAGGGAAATAATTTGCTTGGCTGCTTCCATTACTTTGCCATTTTTAGCACTGTAGTGCGATCTCGGAGTTGGTATATTTAAGTAGGGAGGGTGTGGGAGGCACAGGCCCCACATTGGGGGTATATGTATTATTTAAATTTTTTTCTTTTTTTTTTAATGGAACAGTGATTTTTTTCCCTTGGAAAAAAATCACTGTTCTGAGCTTTCGAGATTGTAAGCTTTCACTTACATGGGGTCGATTATTCATCGTTCGCTTTTTTAAACGTTTGATGATATAATATAGACTCGGTAAAATTTTAACCAATATCCAAAAGCCTATGGAGGACAAATGCAGCCCACCCTTGGAAAAACAACATGGTGTTTCATTGATGCCCCCCTACGCTGACAGTTACTGGATTCTCCT
This sequence comes from Protopterus annectens, assembly GCF_019279795.1. Classification (NCBI taxonomy): domain Eukaryota; kingdom Metazoa; phylum Chordata; order Ceratodontiformes; family Protopteridae; genus Protopterus; species Protopterus annectens. The sequence goes on from NC_056742.1 coordinate 160,676,725, forward strand.
GGAGTAACACCAGAAACTAAGACAATTATTAAAATCAATAATTTTATGCGCATACTATGGCATCATCCTTAGTGAAGGTAGAATGCTATTCAATGCAAGGTTCATACCTATCTCTGACACAGATTCCATTATGTCTCTTCTCATATGGTCCAGTGAGGTATGTCTCAGGTCATTTACACCCACATGGACTATGACAGAATCATATTTTTGACCAGCATACAGTGGCTCCAAATAAATACTTTATTGAAAGTATCCTTAACAAAAAAACAAACCGGTTTCGGCTCTATAGTTACATAGCCTTCATCAGTGTAGTTATCAGCAAAGTAAGAGATAATTTAAATACATAATTCAGAGGACATATGATCAATTAAAGATACTCATTAAGCCCTGGTTTAAAGAGACCTTCCAGTTTAACAATCCATTTTTTTCTCCATACTGTTTAGCAAATCATGCCAACCCAATTTATTGTTTCTAGGTATCATTATTTTATCAATGATGGTGAAATTAAATGTGGCATTTTTATGTATCATTATATGTTTATAGAGGGCATTGGTTTCTTTGTGATGTTTAATGTTGCTAAGATGCTCAGATATTCTAAATTTAAGAGGTCTGGAAGTTTGCCCTATACAGAATGCTGAGCAATTGCAACTAGCTAAATAAATTACCCAATCAGAAGTGCAATTAGCAAAAAAATGAAATGTCATAGACTTGAGGGGTGTTTTGGCTGCTGAAGCTTTTGGTTTTTAATATCCTGGAACAGTGAACACAATGACCACAAGGGCGGCAGCCAATTAAGGGATCACCTGACAAAGTGACTTGGGTAGATTTTTTTATATGGAAGTTGATCATGTTTATAGTGGTTAAAAAATGCAGCAAGATTTTTACCTTTCCTAAATGAGAAAAGACATCTATCACCCAAAATTTCGCTCAGTCTCATGTCACATGTCAAGATATTCCAATGATATTGTACAATATCTATTAGTAGTGCAGTAACTTCAGTGCATGTGTGATATTGTGTATCCTGGTTCTGACAGACAACTAACTGTTATCTTCTCCTTGTCTAATCTGGTGAGTGGGGCATCTGTGTGACACACAATGGAGTCCCCATGCCAAGAGTAATAGGGAAAGTATATGCTTGCCCTATGGACTTTGCTCTTGGGGGACTATTAGGTGTAGACATATGTGCGATGTTTGGCATTGGATTTGGTGTGTGTTTAAGTGATTACTGAGGAGCAGTGTTGCCATTAGATTGCTTTGGAGATCTTTGAGGTTTAGAAAGGTTTATTTTTAAGTGCCTCAGTGTGAGACAGTATGTGTGTGTGGTAAGCAACGTGTATGAGGAATGTAGTGTGGGTATTTCTGACAACCTTGATGGCATGTGAGATTTTTGACTCTAAAGAAGTTGAGTGTTATCATCTTTCACATAGCGTGTTATTTTATTTAATGATTATCCATAACAATTTTCAGTAAGCTTATTGTACTGCCAGAATGCCAAGCACAAAATCATCATTAAATAGTTTGTATATCATTTATTAATTTAAGTAAAACTTAAAACAGCAGATTAAAACAACAGTAGAAGTATATGTGAATGCTTTTCTGAAGCAATGAACTGGCATACTGGGACTATTAACTGCTAGAGGGCATAAGTGACATTATTTTATTTTCAGTACAGAGCAAAGTAGTCTTTCCTTATTCTGCAGCTCAAGGTGCAGATTAGGTAAAGAACAAACATTATGCAAAGCCCCACACCTTCAAGGTACCCTACAACTGGTGCTTAACAGATGCTAATTCAAAACTATCATTCTGAAGTTAAACCTCTTCTTCTTTCCGAGGATGACATACTGGTTAAGGTGTTTACCTTAAAGACCCAAAGTGCAGGGTTTGATTCTCACATGGGGTAATTGGCAAGGCTTCAAATGGCCTAAAAGGGCAGTTAGCTTAGAACTAATCTATGAACTTAAATGTTTTCCATACAAATACGTATTTACTTTATAAAAACAACCGTTTGAAAAAAATAAATGAAAACAACCAAATGGTCATGGAAACTTACTAACAAAACTCCAATTTATTCACAAGACTTAGCACTTTGGCTTAACCACAGCCTTCAAAGAGTAACATACATTAAAAACACTCTCTGTTATATATACTATTCCCTTCAATTAACTCTTAATTACCTAATTACTAATCTCCAATTACATTCTTTATTTAGGCCTGATGGCTCCTTTGTATTATATTTTAAAATAAAAAGTGTCTTCTTATACAACAGCTTACTTTGCATTTCTTGACATCAGACCTAAATAAAGAATGTAATTAGAGGTTAGTAATTAAGTAATTAAGGGTTAATTGAAGGGAATATTGTATATAATAGAGAGTGTTTTTAATGTATGTTACTCTTTGAAGGCTGTGTGTTAAGTCGAAGTGCTAAGTCTTGTGAATAAATTAGTGTTTTGTTAGTAAGTTTCCATGACCATTTGGTTGTTTTCACTCATTTACTTTATGTTTTCTTTTATAAACTGGCATCTTAATTGTCCTTTAATGAGCAGGAAATTCCATATCCAGTAAAACAAAAACATATAATCCAAAAGTTGAGGACATTGTACCAAAAGCATTTGAATTAAGAATAGAAACAAAACACTGTTAATCATTATAACAATTAAACAGAAAAGTTCAAAAGACACTGTACTCAGTCTAATCATGTTAGGTGCTACAGCAAACTGATAAAATAATTACACCATAGTAAGCCACAAACTCACTATACATTGATATTTCAAATCTGACAAAACACAAGTATACATAAATGATGTATTAACACTGCTCCATATAACATATTTATATAGAAAAATGGTACAATATTTTTTCCATCTAATCACGTCAGTAGAGTTGCTTACCCAAGCCTTTAACTTATAGCACAGGGTATGTAGACTTTGGATCGTGCTGTGTAATATTTACATATAAGTAATCTCAACCATAACAATACTGTTCTGTCAAATCCTGCTGGTTTAGATGGTATAACCAACAGCCAAAATTTACAGTCTGAGCTATCAGATAAAGGCAACATCAGGTCCCTGTCTGCACCTCATATGACTACACTGCACATCTACTTCACTACTGGTCAATTGGGCAATCTCAGAGAAGATATACATAATGTGGCTGCTGCTATGCATAATGCCAGTGTTTATCCTGAATTTGCCAACCTCTTTTAAATAACTGCATTGGTGTTAAATGTCACCTATGTAACATTTTTGTTATTGCAATTTGAGATAAAGGGGAGAGGGGGCAGTCGTTGTCAGAGTGGCAAAATAGCATTTTCTTTCCAAGATATAGTGTGGATTATGTAGCATATGGTTCCAGCCATACCAAAGGGGGTTCTAAAATTTTTGTAGTCTTGTCCCTCACTAGGGAATATAATATCTGAATGTTTTGTCCTTTTATATAATGTTAAAAGATCCCCAGTAAGGCTTAGGTTGTTCTCTCTAATCAACTGGAAGAAACAGGACCATAGTTTGAAATACTGACACCACTGAGATGTGGGTATGGGGAATCTCTGTTTTAAATCATCAAACATTTAAGATATGCAAAAGTAAGGAGACCAGTAGGAGTCTAATCAAGATAATACCTGCAGTAACCCACATGTCCTATATAAGCACCTTGGCTGCTACTCATATGTCCACATTATTCCAAATCACTGTTAGAGGGTAAAGATAGATATTACTACCATAACTCTTAATTGAGCCATTTTTCAAACCCTCTATCCAACCCAACAGAGTCCTACAATTTTGAGGAGGATGGTGACATTAAATTGGAGTTATTGGTAAGCCTTAGTGCCATCTCAATGTCCAGCCAAACCAAGGTAGTGTCCATTCTGATCTTTACATAATATCATCTAGTGGAGGCTGCACAGTAAGTAAAAAGATCTAGGATTCCAAACTCCATAGAATGTTGATGGATGTAGACTTTTTTTCTGACTGATTTTCTCTGTATTTGCCCAATACATATTATAACAAATAGACATGTCTGCGTCTTTTGAGAAGAGTGGAAATGCTGCTTGCGGGATGTGATGTACAACAAAAATGACATTAAGGTGGATGAACACATACCTCTCAACTGTACAAATTTCCGCAGAATGTCCAGATTTTGACCTCATATTTTTGGTCCATTTTTCATTAAATTGTGTTTTTCTGGCAAATCAGTGGTAAATGATTAAAGATTGAAGTTAGAAAATAATGACAGACATTTGACTTTCAGACTTCATATCCTTCAGAAAATTCATGCTAATATAAAACCTGTTATTCTATCAGCTTTCTAAGTTTGTAAGAATAATATTTAATAATTGTCCCTATTTTGGGACCTTTGTCCCACTTTTATTTATTGCTTTGTCCAGATTTCTTGCTCTATGAGATTGAGACGTATGGATGAACATCTTATTTACTTGCACTCTGCTAAGTAAAACCAATTTCATTTTCTTACATTTCCAGATCCAACCCTTCACTTCTTCATAAACTGGTCTGAGATTGCCTTCTATCATTTCCTGGAGCCTACACCACAATTCTTTTTTTGTTTTTTTACACCTTTATTGAATTATCACTTGTGACATAGGCAAATTTACATTAATACAAAAGTAATCAAACTGTATTAAAAAATAACATTAACAAACACCATACTTCATGTATATTGCTATATATAATATAATTTAAGCAACATTTCATAAATTATTCAGTTCTGCCCCTTTTTTAACAAGAAGCATCTTTATTAAAATATCACTTACAACATAAGCAAGCAGACATTTATATAGATGAAAACAAATCACACCAACACAATCCTAGTTTAAGGATTTTACATCACAAACCATTTTGAAATGCTCCCAGTTGCAAACATTATACATCACATATAATCTACTCAATCATTTTCAGTCAAACATTACATAGCTCATTTAAGTCCTGCCTTCTTTTAAACCTCATTCCTCCCCTTTATGTATTGTTCCTGTAATTCCCATTTTTTTCCTATGTAGCTTTTCTCCTATCCTTTTCTACTTCTTCTTCTTTCAGCTTTTCCCGGTTAGGGGTTGCCACAGCGGAACTCCAGTCCACTAATGATTGGCAGTAGATTTTTACGGTACCGAGGTGCCAGCTCGATGCCAAGCCTTCAACAAAGGCACACCCATTTCATGCCTGTCTTTCAAATGCCACTCGACCACAGGCAGACATGCAGACTCCACACAGAAGGTGCTCCAGCCAAGAATCGAACGGGCGAACCTCTTGCTGTGAGGTGACAATGCTACCACTGCACCACCGTGGCTTTTCCAGTTGTTTTATCTCGGTTACTATATTCACTACTTCTAATATAGTTGGTTTTGATTTTGATTTCCATTATCTAGTAATTGCTTTTTTGGCAGCCACTATAATTAGACACAGCAAAGCCTTACCATGTCTAGGCAATTACAATTCTGTATCATAGTTCAGAAAAATCATCTCCCTCATCACACCAATCTGCCCACCCAGCATCGCTGACAGTGCATTCCACAGGGAATCCTTATAGTCTGCCAACCTACCACACTCCCAGAAAATATGTTCCCAAGTATCTCTTTCTTCTCCTTCACACCTCCAACATTTGCTGTCTACCAGAGGAAAAATTCTCTGCTGTCTACGTGGGGTAGAGAAATATCTGTGTAAACATTTCCAAGCAAAAATCCTAAATCTTCTAGATTTTGTTGCATATATGAAAGATACGCATACATACATTGTCCCATTATGTTCTTGTGAATTGCCTATCCATTCTCTCTTCCCTATCCTTTCTAACCTCATCTGATTGATTTTATAGTTATCATGCAATATTTTATATGCTCTATAATTATTCATTTTTAATGGCAGATTCTATTTTAGATTCTACTAAAAACTCTACCAGTGCTGGTGTTTCATTTAGGACCTCCTATTTCTCTCTCTTTGCCTATACTCTGATATTAATCCTTGATAGCGAAGGCAGTCTCTAGCTTGCAGTCCATATAAATTCTTGGCCTCTTCCCATTCTATTACCTTTCCCTCTCTAGTTATTTTCTCCCAATACCTTGGTTCCTTTGCCAGTTTTTCCCAATAAATTCTAACTCACTCTTGCCTATTGTCTGTATCCCTAATTGCAGTCATCCCTATCAGCAGAATCTCCTTTCTCCATTCCCATTTGGCCTAGTTCTTAAAATTCTTTCTGCTAATTTATGAATATAATATTCTATATGATTATTGTTATTCTCCTTAAAGGCCTGCATCCAAAATCCCACTCCCTCTTTGTATCTTGAGCATCCCTTTCCACTTTTAATTATAGTTTTTTGCTTTTGCTATGTAGAGGAGCCTTAATTGTGTAGCTCTGAAATACCCCTTCAAATTGGGTAATCCCAATCCGCTACGTTCTACTGGAAGAATCAGCTTATCCAACTTGACTCTTCCTTCTTCCCCTTCCAATTAAAGTCCTTCAGCTCTTCATTAATTGCCATCCATAACTTCTCCTCTGGTTGATAAAAATATGCCTGACCTCTGTACAGACTAGCACTTTGACTGCTTGCGTATTACTATCCATATTCATATAACAAAGCTTCCATTTTCTCATTTTTTGCATTATCTTTTGTTTAGTCTCTTTCCACATATCCTTAACTGCCACACCAGAATCATTTTTAATCCATACTTCTAAATGCTTCATTTTATCATGTCCCCGTAGATATGGATATTGCTGAACCAAGTCATGTATGTGTACATAATTTAGAAACACTGGCAAAGAAAATAAGGACTCAGAAATTCAAGGATATAATTGTTACGGTAGTCAAGAAAAGCTGCCCATATTTGCAGATGGTATTATTTTATAGCTGAGCCTACTCCACAATTCTGAGATATTTTATCTGAATCACTATCATACCAGGGGAAATTTGTCTACTTATTTCGTCTACCCTGAGGGGTTTCCCTGAATATGCAGAAGCAGTTTTGTCTTGCCTTTGCTTGCATTTAAATCTGTTGCCACAGAGATCTTATCCAGAGCTTGGAGAATGATGTTTGCTTAGATACTTGGATTATAAAGCCAGATAACAGAATTGTCTGCAAACCATGTTGTCAGCCCTAAATAGTTTTGCTCTGTATTGATACAAAAAGACATACAATTTTCACCTAAATAACGATTAATCATTGATACTGCCAAAACCGTCAAAGGTGGGGACAGTAGACATCTTGATTTGTACTCAGACAGAACTTATTGGACAAACATTTGAGCAGTAGGTTACTTATAGAACAATTTACACCAATCAGTGGGAAGCCATATCCCTCCAATACCTGCCAAAAGAAATGACATTCAAGTTAATCAAGTGCTTTCTGAAAATCAATCACTATTGTAACCACTTGGGTACTATTTCTATTGCAAAACTCTTGAAAATTTATCTACACACATACTGCATCAGGATCACTTTACCTCCTTTGGATAAAGCCCACATGATTAGTCCCTATTAACTCATTACAGCCTAGTGATACCCCCAGGTACGTCTGCAGGTACATCCTATATCTCTAGGTGTCTAATATAGTCTGTTCATTTTCCATGAATAATTTTAAAACCACACTACAAATACGCTATTAAAAGATTTCATCTTAAACCTTACATAGAGTGCAACACAACTACATTGATATCTGATAACTGCACTGATATCTGCCCTTTGCTTAGTGGTCCCGAACAGATATTCATTGCTGTTCATATACTATTTATTTATATTTTCATAATGTTCATATTTTTTAAATATCTCAACAACTAAGTAACACAAACATAACTGCTTAACCTCATGTGAAAACTCACAGATGTATGAGCAAAATGCTGCTGACTGTATATGTTTAGAGTGAGTGGTTATTGAGAAATTTTAAATTGCTTACAAAATATTACAAAATCAGTTTTAACTGTGTTTATTAGGACTTACATAAAATCTAGTTGAAAGCCTAGACTCTAATGAGTACTACTACTGCAAAGGTTTGTTTATGATGAACAATTTGCATTTTACATTTTTGGTAGCCGTTATGCCTCCAGATATGCGAATATTTGTTTGAAGCATGAGACTGTAACTTGACTTTGTCAAGAAGCTCAGGATGCAGTTATTAGGAGTTAAGTGTACAACTCTCAGAGCAAGTTAAGTGCACAAACCTCCAGAGCTCCATTTGAGTGACATATGCATTTCATTAATAGGTAGTACTGTATCTAATAATTTTGGTAAAAAGTAAGCATAGATTTTGGTTTCTGTCTGAAGAAATGAGATCGACCTATTGTTGGAGGCAACAAACAGATTTCTATTAGGTTTAGGGAATATCATTACATTGGCTTCTAATGTTAGAGGTGGAGATTTTAAAAATAAGTTGGAAGTTGCAGAATATAGATGGATACTGAAGCTAAATGCAAATAAATATTCAGGGCTTAATGCAGCAGTTAGCATTAAACCTGTTTTAAAAGAAAAGCAAATGAGAATATAAAGTAATATGTAACACTGAAATGTAAAAGAATTGGGTTAGTGGTAGAACCCTTGCCTGCAATACGGGAAGTTCATGTTTGATTCCTGGCCCATGCATTTAAATACATACAAATATTTTAAAAACCTATAATTATTTGTTATGTAGAAAGCTCTCTTTTTTTAATTTTTTGTTACTTATTTAGTTTAATTAATGTCTTATTTTGATAGGCTGGCTGTGTCATGTGTCTTATAATAAAAGAAATGATTGTCTAATCACTTTTAGCATTGCAGAGAGGAAGGGTTGTTTTAACCTGAAAGCTTTGCTTGCTTTTACTTTTGCAATTTTTGGATATTAAATCTGTTTCCTAACTTCATTGGTTTGGCATTTCTTTTGGATTTTATTATTTTTGCTGTTTACCAATATTTTTGCTCGATTCTGCTTTCCTTTTTTGGGTTTTACTACTGTTTTGGAAAGAATTGTGAGTTGGGAAGTGTTATTTCTTAATATGACACAGCCATTAGTTTTGCTGGTTGAGGAGACACAGTTGGATATGACTGAAGCATCACACCGGACTTTGAGTGATATCTTCGTTATGCATCCTAACCCGCTGTTATTGAATATGACCTCTCAATCTGTGAGTAATTTAAGTAAGGTTAATACAGATTTTGTTCAACAGCTGACCATATTAGAGAAGAAAGCACAGGTACTAAAATGCTTACAATGGCAAAGGATGAGTTTCCAGGCTTACCTGGAGCTTGGTATAGCCCCAAGAGGGCTAAGAATTTTAAAGATGCCTACATACAGCAATTTGTATCCGCTACTTTAAAAAAAAAAAATGGCAAGAACGTAACTTGAAATTGAGTATGGACTATATGAAACTTATTATTGATTTCCTTTATGAGACTGAGAGAGAACTGCGTAAGAACATTTTAGATTTAGATAGTACTGTTTCATCAATGTCATGCTTTAAACATCTTATCCACATTTATAATAGAATGTTGGAATGTCTTAATGAGTATGATAAAAGCATGACATTCATGATTTTCAAAATCGTCATATCTTCTCATGGCCTAAAGTAAGTAAAGAAGATATAAATAAAACATCTAACATTCATCTGAGAAATTCCATGTATGATTTAGATACGTGTGAGGCTTCTGAAGTAACAAGGCAAGCCTCAGTTGGGCACAATGGTGACCTTCCTGGTCCTGGTACTGAAAATACAGCTTTAACAAATTAAAGGACTGAAGAGAAGGAGAGAGAGAGATGCTCCTATTCATTCCAACCCTCCACTACGTAGTGAGGTTTTTCAGCAACCTCTCCCTTTACTGAAATTACAGATACCGTAGAAAATAGAAGTCAGGAAGAGAACGTCATCGAGAGGGAGACCAAAAGGGATAGGAGAAGGAATCAGAAGGGATTACAACGGTCCATAGACCCAGAGTCAATCAAACAGCAGGAGGTGAGCAATGAACAGGTGATTATTAATTTATCTAAACTGACTTTGACTGATTCTGATGTCTCTTTATTATCTAAGGAATTAAGTTTTGTGCCTTGTAATAGCGATTGCTTAGAAGACACTTTATCTGACTTAAAGTTATTTGTTCAGAACCTGAATTTGAAATTGATTTTTAAAGATGAATCTGCTTTTTTTAACACATTGAAATGAACTAGTACTTTTGTTCTTATTAGTGCCTAATAATTACTGCATATCACAATATTTGTGAGAAACAGATTAGAGAGTTGTATACTACACATGAACATTTTAAGCAATATAACTTAACTCAGCAGGAATTTGATGCTTTATGAAGATTGAAATAAAACTCTGATATTGTGATAAAATAGGTTGACAATGGTGGGGCTATTGCCATTTTAGATAAGAATATGTATATAAATTCTATTAAAGAACTTTTAATGAATGAGAATATGTTTAAGAAAATTTCTTCTGCTATGCTTCAGACTATTGTCTATAGAGTCAATAGTTTTATTTATGACTTCCAAGTTTCAAATGATATTTCTAGAGAATTGTTTATTTATCAGTCCCTCATCCAATGACCCCCCCCCCTTCTTGTATGGGCTCTCCAAGATTCATAAAAATGTACACACACCACCCATGAGGCCTATATCGTGTCAAACATAGGCTGGGTCACTGAACCCATTTCTGCATATATTGAACATACACTGAGCACTTTTTTGAAAGAAGTTAGAAGTTATATAAAGGATACAGGTGGCTTTTTGAATAAATTTTACAAATGGTATGAGATTAATAATTGTACAGAATTTTATTTTGTAACTCTAGATGTAGTCTCACTGTTTACTGTTAAACCTAATGAGTATGGCATAGAGGCTATTAGACAATTTCTATGCAACAAGACAGAATACACTGGAAGGAAGACTGAGACAATTTGTCTATTGCTTGAAATTGTTCTTGAAAATAATGTTTTTATATTTGAATGACAATTATACCATCAGATATCTGGAGTGGCCATGGGTACACCCATGGCCAACACATATGCCAATTTAACACTTGATTATTGGGAAAATAATTTTGCTTTTGGTAACAATAACTTATATTCCTCATATATTGCTTTTTATTCACATATTTTTATATTTGAATGACAATTATACCATCAGATATCTGGAGTGGCCATGGGTACACCCATGGCCAACACATATGCCAATTTAACACTTGATTATTGGGAAAATAATTTTGCTTTTGGTAACAATAACTTATATTCCTCATATATTGCTTTTTATTCACATTTTGTTGACAATGTCTTTTTAGTGTAGAAAGGAAAAAAACAAGACTTGGGAGATTTTGTACAATATCTTGCTAGTACTACTGGATTCTTTAAATTTAAAATTAACTATTTTAGAGAAGAAATTGTATTTCTTGATGTTTGTTTATTTAATGAGGCAGATAGTGTACAAAGTAAGATATATAGGAAAGATGTACAGGTTATTAGGTTTTTGTATAAAAACAGCATGCATCCTCCACATATATTTAAAGGCATCATCACAAGCTAGTATTTGAGAGCAAGTAGATTACATACTAAAAATCATGTTTACAATGAACAGGTTGAAGATTTAGATAAGGAATTTCTTGTGAGAAAGTATGATAACGGATTATTAACGCATACTAAAAGAGTACTTAGACAGTGAGAGACAGTCTTTAGCTGAGCCCTATTTCACACAAACAGTTATCAGAGTTATAATAAGAACAACGTTTTAAAGAAGAATTGCATAAGATATATAACAAATTATAATATCAGGACAAATGGTGCCCTGAATATAGTTAGGAATAATTAGACTATCGTAAGTGCCCAACCAGAGTTGTTAGACATACTGGGTAATGCTCCATCTTTTCCTTATAAATGAAGATGAAATTTTAAATAACAGTTATGTTTTAAAGAGCTAAAGAATACTAATATAGTTAGAAAAAATTATAGAGCTGGTACTGTTCCATGTATAAATTGCAGAAATTGCAAGTTTACTTCAAAAGAGAAGTTTTTTATACATTCTATAACCCATGACAAGTTTGAAATAAAGTGCTTTGCAACAAGTAGTACTGAAAATGTAGTTTATTTGGCTATGTGTTTAGCCTGTACTGCATTCTTTATAGGAAAGTGTAGTTGTAGTAGGAGATTAAAAGATAGAAAAATAGAACACGTGTCTGATATTAAAAGGAAGATCATGACCAATGCTTTGGCAAAGCATTGTTCAGGGAAAGGCTTGGACCATATTTTTGGGTTTAGGGCTGTTCAAGTAGTGTATCCTAATGTTAAGGGTGGATATTTTAAAAATAACTTGGAAGTTGCTGAATATAGATGGATTCTGAAGCTAAATGCAAATAAATGTCCAGGGCTTAATGTGGCAGTGAGCATTAAACCTGTTTTAAAATAAAAGTAAATGAGAATATAAAGTAATATGTAACATTATAATGTAAAATAATTGACTTAGTGGTTGAACCCTTACCTCCTATGTGGGAAGTTTGGGTTTGATTCCTAGCCCATGCATTTAAATACATACAATTATTTTAAAAACATATAATTATTTATTATGTAGAAAGCTCTCTCTTTTTTACTCCTTTGTTACTTATTTAGTTTAAGTAATGTCTTATAATGTCTTATTTTGAAGTGAAGCCGCTTTGTTGCAGCAGTAGCATTGTCACCTCACAACAAGAGCTTTTCCCGTTCGATTCTCGGCTGGAGTGCCTTCTGTGTGGAGTCTGCATGTCCTCCCCTCGGTCGAGTGGCGTTTGAAAGACATGCATAAAATGGGTGTGCCTTCGTTGAAGGTTGGGCATTGGGCTGGCAACTCGGCACCGTAAAAATCTACTGCCAGTCATTAGCGGACTGGAGTTCCGCTGTGGCGACCCCTAACCGGGCAAAGCCGAAAGGAGAAGAAGAATGTCTTATTTTGAAAGGATGGCTGTGTCACTTGTCTTATATAAAAGAGTTGATTGTTTACTCATTTTCCTCCTTATTTAATCCATAATAATTAATTAATATCATTTGTCCTACAGAGGATCTGAGAAGAGCTACTAACAATCTGCCTTACATATCTTTGATTGCTTTTTTGGATCCCCTGTTCAGTTTGAAAGTAGATCAATATGTTTATTACCTTTTTGACTGATGTAGCACTGAAAAATCATTTACCCCTTTCCATTTAGAAAATGCTAATTTACTTTTTTCATAATACTATTTCCTCTCAAACTGCAGTTGTTGTTACTCACACACAGTTCCCTGGCAGCATTTATCTCTATAATTTTAATATTCAACTTTTTCTCTTTCTCTTTCCTCTCACTTTGATTTGCATCTGAAATCATATCACTTTCAGATACTTACACACTCTTGATGTAGCTATAGCTACTGAAACCTGGCTAAAAAAAGAAATAAATGATAATGAGATCCCCCCCCCCCCTGCACGATAACAATATACTCAGGCATGACAGACAGAACAAGTGTGCAGGTGGTGTAACAATCATCTATACAAATCCATTAACCATCCCATTACTTCCACAGGAAATACCCAGATTTAACAATGCTGAACTTCTAATAACACTCTTAAAAATCAACAATAGGAAAACTATATGTTTAACAGCAATTTATATACCACCAGGGAATAACGCTGATACTGCTGAAAGCATCCTGTATTGGATATCCCAACAAATTAACCATGAAACTATAATACGGGGAGACATAGATATAGACTGACAACTCCTAAATTCCAGTACCTCCAATGAGTCCATAAACTTGTACAACATCAGACAATTAATAACCACACCTACTAGAATCAATAAAACTTCAGAGAGACACTCAACATTAGACTTGATTCTTACAAACAAACCAGACAAGCTGACAAACGTACACTGTCTCTCAGATACGAACTACAACCGATTTCAGCAAAAATCATTTCAATAAAACACTAAACAAAATGTAACTGGAATGAACTTATAACAACGCTACTAGATACTACTGTAGAATACTTTAATAACATATTCTTACAGGCCTTAAATAATCTAGCATCAGTACGTAATAAAATAATAAAGTCCAACCCTGCACCATGGCTGACAAAGGAAACAAAAAAAAAACATGATAAAAAGGGATAAAGCCTGGAAAAAATGGTAAAAATTTAGAACTCAAAATGTCCTCTGGCAATTTAGGCACCGTAGAAACCTTGCAAAACTCCATGTCAAACAGGATAAGCAAACATACTATACCAGCCTACAAGACAAACATATAAACAACCTAATACTTTTTAGTCATAACCCTAATAAACTACTCTACCCTGGCAAGACCACTAGTCCATCCCCAAAAACAGATGATATGACAGATTCTATCCCCCATGGTTTAATTCCTACTTTATACAATCAATATTATTTCTCTTCGACACTAACACATTTGCCTCCCTCAGTCTACCTCTGTCCAATCAAAATCACCCACAGCTCTTCAGTTTTAGTCTAGTACCTACCTCACTCATAAGGAAGTTGCTCCTTAAACTAAAAACTACTTCTGTATCTGTAGACCGACTACCATCTGACTACCTAAAAATGGCTGTGGAAGTCATAGCTTTCCCTGTGTCCATACTAATTTATATGTCCATAACAGAAATCATATCACATATCAAGGTGGCACATCTACATAGTTTAATAATTACAGTCCTATAGCGATTCTCTCCCCTCTCCAAAATAATAGAGAACTGCATCCATATGCAGCTGAAGCAATACCTGACCTCAACTAATCTGCTCTCAGAAACACAACAAAGCTTTAGGCCCCACCACAGCACAGCTACTGCTCTACTACATTTTACCAATATAATAAACAACATTGAAACAGTGATCTGCTTGTATTCATCATGTTCTTAGACTTGTCAAAGGCATTTGATACTGTCTCATACCAGCAACTGCTTGTTCAACTCTCCTCAATAGGACATTCAGAATAATCCTAGTTGTGGTTCTTTAGTAACCTATCTGGAAAGCAACAAGGCATTAAATGGCAACATAACTACTCATCCTTTCAGTCAGTCACTACAGATGTCCCTCAGGGCTCTATCATGGGTCGTCTACTGTTTGACCTTCACACCTCTACTAACCATGCTAGTTTAGTTCAGTATGCAGACAACTCAACATTAATATGTGCTGCCTCAACAATAAATAAGCTCCAAGACATTACCCAAAATCTTTCTCCTCTGTAGAAACCTGTCTCAAAGAATCAAACTCTTACTCAACCCCAAGAAAACTAAGTTAATGCTTTTCACCTCAAAAGTTGTCAAAATCAAAAGTAATCTTTTACCATAAAGTCAGCAAATAATACTGTTATTGAAACTGTACCTCACAGCAAACATCTTGGCATTGTAATAGATTACAGTCTCAGATATGACCACCATATACTGCACACCATTAAATCTATACACCAGAAACTAGGCTCTCTTTATAGGATCAATGGATTCCTTACAGAAGAAAAACTCTAGCCACCACATTCTTACTGCTGATTCTCTTAAACGCCACTCCTATCCTAACAAACATTAACAATACTCAAAGAAAGAAACTTGCCTCCTGCTATAATAAAATAGCTAAATCTGCCAACAGTCCCCCTCCTAGGCCCCATCACTGTCTTAGCTTAAAGCAATTAAACTGGCTTGAACTGCACAACTGTCTAACATATTCACAATTCACTACAGCACACACTCATCATACAGAAAAATGCCCTGCACTACAAAACGTATTAGTACCCTACTGTCCAGCAAGGGACTTTCATTCTAGCAACAAATTCTTATTACTTACAAATAAGTCAGATAATTTTACTGGAGACTAACTCTATTCCCAATGCATTACTAAACTCTGGAATAGTTTTCCCAAGCAAATAAAACTCTCTGACAAACTCAGTAGTTGTAAACCACTGCTTAAACAACACCTTAACCAATCCTGGTCCTGTACATGCTCATCACAAGGTTAAAACTTTGTCACTGTACAATGCTGTCCAAATACTCTCCTTAAACATAATATTCTCAACCTCATACTGAAACGACAAAACAATTTTTATACATAACTGCTGCCTGTACAATCCATCAAGTTGCACGTGTGCTTTCTCTTTAGTAACTTCCACCTTTGTAAAGTCTTAGAATGTATATGTTTAAATGTAACTACTGTTTGTGTATAAATGTAAATATAAATGCAACTATTCTGTGTTTGACTGATACTTGGTATAATGCAATGTAAGTAAATGGAGCTTTTCTCCTCGGGCCTCGGCTGAAAATGGGTATTACCCAGTCAGACAAAGACAAATGAATAAATAAAAATATCCAATCACAATAACCTCATCTACACACTCTTCTCATCCAACCATAATATTATTTCTTAGTGAATTAAAATACTCCACATAACACAATTCAGTCACTTAGAATATTTTAAACACCTTCTCTACAATCATTCAATCAAAATCCATACAACTATATATTACAACATATCCAATATTAGTAGATGTCCCTAAAATGCTTACTGCCTCAATATTTACACTGCTTCTTGGTATTCTTTCAAAAATAAATTCATACCAATATTATTTGCAAGAACACTGTATTCCCCTAAACACCTTTCTTCTTCTTTTTCGGCTGCTCCCATTAGGGGTCGCCACAGCGGATAATCTGTTTCCATTTCTTCCTGTCCACTGCATCTTGCTCTGTCACACCAACCACCTGCATGTCCTCTCTCACCACATCCATAAACCTTATCTTAGGCCTTCCTCTTTTCCTGTTACCTGGCAGCTTCATCCTTAGCATCTTTTTCCCAATATACTCTGCATCCCTCCTCAGTACATGTCCAAATCAACATAATCTTGCCACTCTGGCTTTGCCTCCAAACCTTCCAACCTGGGTTGACCCTCTAATATACTTATTCCTAATCTTGTCCACCCTCATCACACCCAGTGCAAATCTTAACATCTTTTACTCTGCCACATCCAGCTCGGACTCCTGCCTTTTTGTCAGTGCCATTGTCTCCAACCCATATAACATAGCCGGTCTCACTACCCTCTTGTAGACCTTCCCTTTCACTCTTACTGGTGCTCATCTGTCACAAATCCCTCCTGACACTATCCTCCACCCACTCCATCCTGCCTGTACTCTCTTCTTCCCCTCTCTTCCACACTCACCATTACTCTGAACTGTTAATCCCAAGTATTTAAACTCATCCCCCTTCGCCACCTCGACTCCCTGCATCCTCACCATTCCTCTATCCTTCCTATCATTCACACATATATATTCTGTCTCAGTCCAGCTGACCTTCATTCCTCTTCTCTCTAGAGCATATCTCCACATCTCCAGGGTCTCCTCCACCTTTTCCCTACTCTCACTACAGATCACAATGTCATCTGCAAACATCATAGTCCACGGGGACTCCTGTCTGATTTCGTCTGTCAACCTGTCCATCACCATTGCAAATAAGAAGGGGCACAGAGCAGATCCTTGATGTAATCCCATCTCCACCTTAAATGCATCCATCACTCCTACTGCAGACCTCACTGCTGTCACACTACCCTCATAAATATCCTGTACCACTCTTACATACTTCTCTGACACTCCCGACTTCCTCATATAATACCACAACTCCTCTCTAGGCACCCTGTCATATGCTTTCTCTAAGTCCACAAAGACACAATGCAACTCCTTCTGATCTTCTCTGTACTTCTTCATCAACACTCTCAGAGAAAACATTGCATCTGTAGTGCTCTTTCCAGGCATGAAACCATACTGCTGATCACTAATCATCACCTCCCTTCTTAACCTAGCTTCCACTACTTTTTCCCATAACTTCATGCTGTGACTGATCAATTTAATCCCTCTGTCGTTACTACAGCTCTGCACATCACCATTATTCTTAAAAATCGGTACCAAAACACTTTTTCTCCATTCCTCAGGCATCCTCTCACTTTCCAAGATTTCATTAAACAATTGAGTTAAAAACTGCCATTTCACCTAAACACATCCATGCTTCCACAGGTATGTCATCTGGACCAACAGCCTTTCTATTCTTCATCCTCATCATAGCTATCCTTACTTCCTCCTTGCTAATCCACTGCACTTCATGATTCACTATCCACACATCATCCAACCTTCTCTCCCTCTCATTCTCTTCATTCATCAGCCCCTCAAAGTACTCTTTCCATCTGCTCAGCACACTCTCCTCGCTTGTGAGTATGTTTCTCTCATTATCCTTTATCACTCTTACCTGCTGCACATCTTTACTAGCTCGGCCCCAGCACCAACAATCAAAAATTTAGCACATCACCCCACTTCCCATTTATCTCTTATGCTATATAGAAGTACATCTTTTGATTTCTTTACTTGCAAATATTTCCAGACTAATGTCATAAGCATAAATTATGCTGCACAAATTAAACATAAAATTCAATGATTTTTTTTCCATCACCACTTTGCATCCATTTAAAACTTACTCGGGATATTCACTGAACCCAAGTTGAACACAACTAGCAAATGTCACGCCTATTTCATCAAACATATATATTAGCCTTCATCCACTACCCAGTAAGAGAAAAGGTGAAGAGGTCATCTATTCCTTCTTAATACAAACTTTCAGAGTATCTGTAATAAACTGCAATACATTTAAACAAGCTTTACTTTCTGCTCCATAGATACACATGATGCAACAGAAACTTGGTTAATGCAAGAAATAAAGGACAAAGACATCCTTCTCCAAGATTATAACTTTCTTAGAGTGGACAGCAAACACGCAAGAGCAAGCAACATTAATATCATCCACAAGAATACACTAGATCTGACCTGTTACCCAGAAATCATCTCCAGATTTGGCAATGCAAAACTTCTCTTTTATGTTCTCAGACTCCACAATCACAAGAGCACTTGCATTGCTACTTTATACATATAAACAGAAAATAGCAGTCCAACTACAGAAGATATTCTATGTTGGAGTTCTCAAAATATACACCTAGAAATTCTAATAGTAGGTGACATTGTAGACTGGAAAGTTAGCAATATTGATATCATCACCATCTCAATTAACATCTACAATTTTATCCAACTTATGAACACTCCAACTAGGACTACCAGATGTAGCAGTAGGCAGTTTATACTAGATTGGATATTAATCACAAAATCTAACTAGATAAGCAACTCAGTCTGTTTATCAGACACTAAGTAGCCACCTTCCATTTACTCTCAGATAACCAAGCAACATAGACAAGCAAGTAATATGAAAAGAATTACAAAAGCTTTCTGTGTTTAACTCGAGATATTTATCTCAAACATGAATCCAGTAAAACCTATGGAATTTGATGAATCAGAATCACAGTTCAATACCGCATGCCTAAATAGCCTAAATAACCTCAGCCAAATTAAAATTAAAAGACTTGACTTCATTACCGACTAAGTAAACTATAGAGATCATGCCAAAACAGATAAAGCCTGTAGGAAAACTGGTGCAAATCAAAAACACAATACAACTTAAAGGAGTTTTGGACCCTTAGAAACCTAACCAAGCAACAAATCAAATCAGACAAGAAGTCCTATTATTCTTATCTCTAACACGCTTATCAAAACAGTTCAACACTTTTTTGTTCTGCAATAAATATAATTCTTCACCCTGGACATACTACTGCACCCTTCACAACAGCTAATAAAGATACCATTTCTTCTCAATTTAATACTCACTTTATACAAATTGTTCTCTCAGAACTCAAAAATAACCCACTTGCCCCCTTTCTGTCACACTTACATCAAAAAATGTACCACTAATGCCCCATTTACAGCCTATCTTCTTTTGAACTACTAGGATGCACCTTCCCAGCTTAATACTAACATTAACTATTGATAACCTGCAAGAAGAATGCATTAAAATAGCCACAGATGTATTTGCATACCCTAGCTCAATTGTACCCCATACATAAAGGTGGAAACAGTAAAGAATTTGTTAGCAATGTGCTGCAAAGTAATCTTCCATTATCTAAAATAGTGGAAAAAATTATCCACACTGAAATGACCAAATACCTCATTGATGATTTTGTTTTTGCTATTTAATATGGTGTCTGACCTAAACATAGTACAACAATTGCCCTTCTTAGTTTCTGAAACATTAATAGTGTCACTGCACAACAGGTAGCACACACTTGTTTAGCACAGAAGAATGTATCTTCTATTCCCACAACTGAAGTGCAGCATAATAGGGGTGCTGCACTCCTGAGTGCGTTGTCCTTCATAAGATATCAAACCAAGGCCCCATCCACTTGAGTTGGTGGTAATTAAGTTGGATGTAAAAGATCCCATGGCATCTATCAAAAAGAGTAAGGGTCCTTAATTTATACAGACATATTTATACACATACATACATATATACATCATTTTAATTAATTTTCATTTTTGGACTTTACCATCAAAACTTACCATTTCTATATTGTATATCAGTCTCCACAACTATTTCCATAGCCATAATCTAATTTTCTTTAGTACTATTTTCCATTAAACAAACTACATAAAATACTTTCTTATATAAATTGATATTCAAATTCTTGATTGCCTTCGTAATATCCATATTCAGTCATGTCCATATTTATAGCTTACTAAATATTTGATATTTTCAAAAGAAAATTATACTCATACTTTATTCCATAATTTTTATCATTCTCACATTTACAAAACAAAACAAAAAAAGAAGAAAAAAGGAAAACACGTCCTGCTGCTTCTTTTTCTCCCCAATTCAATGATTATTCTTTCATTTTTCTTTATATATTGCATATTTAACTTGATGGGTAATTTCTTTATTCTCAATCCATACACAAAAAAATCTTGACATTTAATAGCATATCTACTCCATTTGTTTGTTTCTTTAATTGCTTCAGTCTTTACTTCTGAAACATTTTCCCATGGATTAATGCAATACTATGTCTTAATATTATTATATCACATCCCAAAGACATGCTGTAGGTGGATTGGGCACTCTAAATTGGCCATAGGCATGACTGTGTGTGTGCGTGTGCCTTCCATGGAAGGTTGGGTGTCAGGCTGGCAACTCGACACTGTAAAACTCTGCTGCCAATCATGAGCGGACAGGTGATCTGCTGTGGCGACCCCTAACCGGGAAAAGCTGAAAGAAAAAGAAGCAGATTATTCTATCTTCTTCCACTTCACCAGTCTTTATTTTCCACATTCTTATCTTTTGTTAATCTCTTTTTCTTCATTAAAACATTCTTTTGTTAATTTTTTGCATTTCCTAAAATTCCTTATACTTCTGCTTCAGCACATTTGCCATTAATTTTATTGTTCTTTTTGCTTAATAATTTCAATACCTTATATAAGATTAATGATGCAGCATAAACTATTGCATTTATTTTGCCTAATCCTCCTTCCTCTTTGTTCGTATATAAAAAGGAAAATAATATTTCTAATAAAAGTTTTTCATATCCTTTTATCATGATATATATTTCCTAATATATATATATATATATATATATATATATATATATATATATATATATATATCTTTCCTAATAACACTGAATTAATCAAATATACTTTTTTTAAGCGAATCTATACATTTTCCATAATTTCACATAGCTTTTATTTCATTTATTATTAATTCTCATCCCTTCTTGCTGTCTTCCTTAAAAAAATGTATCCCTAAAACAGATATTTCCTTCATAGAAAATTGCATACTTGCTATTTTTATTCTATCATCCAATCCTTTGCTCTTTTCTTTATTAAGTGTCATACCTATTTCCTTTAAACTTGTTACTAAATAAATAATAACTTCTCTCATCCATTGTTTATTTTAGCTGGTATAATAATATCATCTGCATATGACATCATAACTGAAATTTCAACTTCCATTTGAATTTTATCATTTGTGTTCTTCATTTTATGGTTTATCCGTCAAACTACTGGATTCATAACCAAAACAAACAAAATACTACTCATAGGACATACTCGTCTTATCCCATTATTCATATATATTTCTTTACTTACCCATCCATTAATTAAGATTTTTACTTTATTAGTCTTATAAGCTATTCTGCACACTTGTTTGATGTTATTATTAATGTAATACATATCCATTATTTTCCACAATATATCATGCTGGATTAATTCAATTGATTTGTTTAGATCATCTACCATAAGTTTTATATCTTCTTTCTTTCTATTTTTCTTTATATGATCTCTAATTTCTCTCATTTTAATTTGTAATTCTTGACATTCTTTTTCCTTTTGTACTGTGTATACTTTTCTGCATTATGTAGTGCATCTTATTTTCAAATCTCTTTTGCTTTATTTTCATAAATATGTTATAGTCTGTATTTTTAAAAGTTATTGGTCTCCTGTTTTTATAACGTCTCTTTCTCCCTTTTTCTATATACATTTTAACACTCCACTACAAAATTTCTTATATTTTAATCCTTCATTTAACCACTTAATGAATACATATATACATACATAAAATTGTTCTGCCATCTTTCTATACTTTTTATACATTTCAGACAGAATACCATTTGGGCCAAATACTGATTCTACATCTAACTGTTTAAATACATTATTCCCATTCATTTAATGTAATCTCTTTTTCAAATGCTTTATTATTTTGTTTAGAAAAAGTTTTGCTTCCCATTTTTTTTATATCATGTATCTTTTTCTACTCAACATTTCTTCTACATTACTTACAACAATTTTCATAATCTGTTGCTGACTTTTCTTTTTATTTTCTTGCTTTATCGTTTATTTCACTCATTATGGTACTATCCTCCTTTACTATCTTACTTAGATATGGTAGCACTTATTTTCTCCTTTGTAAAAATACCTTTATTTATACAATACTTCTCTAATTTTCTCATATATGTTCCTCCTCATAATAGTTGTTCATTGCATGTTTATATATGTTAGTATATTACTGCTTTTCTTTTTTTCTTTCATTATTTTTCCATAAAAGATAACCATCTTTATATTTTCTTTTAAAACCAATCCACCATTCTGACCAGTTAACATCAAATGTTTTCATAGTAATATGATCCTTCCATAATCTCTTAATATCTTTTTCCTTTTCATTCCATTCCTTTTCATTTATTCTTTTTATACATTTTTCTATCTTTATATTCTCTTTGCTGTGATATATTTCCAACCATATTGCCAAATGATCTGAAAAAAACTGTAATTGTAGTTTTTTTTCTTCCATTGTACACACTCTTTCTATTAAAAATAATATATTTCAGATTTTAAAGTACCTCTCTTGTAAGTCTATGTTTTTTACTCCATATAGCAAATTTCCACGTTTTATTACTTCCTTCTTCTTTTTTACATCTTTTCCTTTTTTCTTTTTATTTCCCCTTAAGTAACAATTAAAATCTCCTCTAATTATGTTCTTGATGTTTACAAACACATAATCCAGTATTTTCTGAAATAAATTCTCCCTTTCTTTACTAGTTACATATGCATATATAGCAATGATTCTGTATACTTGCCATCTTAAGTCTACATTAGTTATTCTTCCCATTTTAACTATTATAATCCAGGATTTTTACTACTTTTCTACACAGTATTGCTATTCCTGAATATTGTTCATTACTTATGCTCCATGTTATTTCTCCATCCCATATTTTTGTGCCTGTAGTCTTTTTTCATGTGTCATATGTCCTCCAGAATAATTATTTCAACATCACATTTGTTACATCATTTGAAAATTGCAGTCCTTCTAGTATTATTTTTATACTATTGGCATTCACTGAAAGATTTTTTTAAATTATTCCTTTCTCTATTTTTTAGTTTAAGAGATATCATCCTATGTTAATTAATATAAGAAAAGCTTTATCCATTTCAGTTATTCTTTTCATTTATATTAATAGCTTTAAATGTTCTTTTTCTGTTTTTAACTCTTCTACCATTAGAATTCCTTTTCCCTCTTATCATTTTCCAACTTATATCTTCTTCATCACTAACTTCTGATAGTATCTTTAATTCATTTCCTTCATTATTTGTTTCAGTATTTCACTTTTTTGAAAGAGTTAATCTATTTCTCTCTTATTTTCAATTCTTTCTTGTTCTTTATCTTTACTCTAGTTTATATTACTTAGATAATTCTCTTTTTCTTTATAATCTATGCCTAAATGTTCCTTTTTTTACATTTATGATATTGAAGTTCACATTTTTCATTCATGTAATGTTTTGCCACATATATAATGTTTCTTTTTATTACAACTATTAATTAAATGTCTTTCTTTTCCACAAAAGCAACACATCTTTGGTTTTCCCCAGTATTTTACAACACTCCTGTTACTGTCTACATTAATAACACTTGGAATAGATTTTATCTATTCACATTTTCAGAATAACATTACAATCCTGTGCCCCACTCAATAAACCCATATTGTCATGAACTTTTGAAATGTCTGTTATTTCCTTATGTTTATATTTTAAAATCTTTTAAAGCCTCTCTTTCCTCTTCCATTCAAAATTGTATATGTACTTTATTTTAGTGTCTTGAAAAGATGCTTTTATTATATATATTCATTCCAAGGATTGCCATTCTGTCTTTTACACAACATAGCTTGTACAGTCTCAAAAAAGTCATAAAATGTCACTTTGTTAATGCTCTTTCCTGTTGTGATTTTAATCCCAAAAGTAAAATTACATTGTCCCATACCTTGAATATGTTCAGTTCATGCTCACATTGGCTTTGTATTCTTACCTCAAATTTTCATTTTGCACTGTCTTCTTTTCTTTTATCTCTCACGCCTTCTGATGTAGCTGCTATTGTCCCTGCATACATTTTTATTTATTTATTTGACATTTGTTTACTAAGATAGTCCATCTGGGTCAAATTAACCCATTTTCTGCTGAGGCATGGGGTGAAAAGCTCCAAACTTACAGACATCTATGTGCATACATATTACTATATCTTCAGTTTATACAGTGGGTTGGCAGTTTAACTTTATATACAGAATAATACACCCATATAGTTTAACTTCATATACAGAGTATACATTCAAACATCCATGTACAATTGTATAATAAATTATTTTCTTCATTAAAACAGAGGATAGGTATTTTACATTGTTACATGGGGAAATACATATTATCCATCAGTTATTCTTGTAATTTGATAAAGGGATATGATTTTGAGCAGTCATTACATTATAATAGAAGAGAGAAAGCATTGTGGAGAGATGAGGAAAGAGTGTAGAAAGGTGATTCACTGAAAGATCATCCATAAGGATATAGCAAGTAAGCATAAGTAAGCTAGGATGGGTATGTGAGGAAGTAGTATAAGTGGAGCTGGGAGCAAGATAAATAAGGGAAGTGAGTTTATAGTAGAGTTAGAGGGAATATAGATTTTTGGTAAGTTCTATATAAGAAGAGGAAGGTGGTAGAGAAAAGGGTGTGAAGAGAGGAGTGTAGAATTTTGGTAGTTGTGCAGTTAGAGGTAGAAATGTCAAGGGTAGGTTAGCCAGAAGTGGAAATGTTAGCCAGGACTACAGCAGGAACATATCCAGGTATTATTTAGATGATGTTTTAAGCAGGATTTGAAGGCAGCCAGGTTAGTAATTGTTCTTGTTTTTAGGGGGAGAGAGTTCTAGACTTTAACTGCTGAGTAAGAATATAAGCTTTGTCCTGGTACTTTTTAGTGATTAGAAACAGTCAGGAGTTTTTTGTTTTCAGATCTCGGGGTTCTATTTGGGGTGTATGGATTTGCTATATAATTAAGGGTCAGGTATGCTAAAGGTTTATAAATGATGTTGTTTAAGGTTAAGAGCTAGACATAGTGGATGTGGCTAGCGAGCTCATTATATCGTATGTAATGCTTTGCAATGATGTGTGTTGGTCTTTGTTTTAGTGACAAACATTGCCACTTTGTTGTAGCAACATTCTATTTTAATTATGCTGGTAGACTATAGGTTACTGAGAATTATGGCACCATATAGTAGGGAGGGTAGGAGGAAGGTTTTGATGAGACTGACTCTGGACAATATATTCAGGAAGTGTCTGTTCCTGTAGAGGGTACCTAGCTTCTGGTCAATTTTCTTAAGTTATACTGCATATGTAGATCAAACTTAAGTCTATAATGGCTCCTAGTAGTTTAGTGTGGAGGACTACTTCAATAACAGTGTTGTCTGCAGAAAGGATTTTGTACTGCTTTATGTCAAGAGACTGATTTTTTGGCATAAAGAGTAGGAGTTTTTTTTTAGGGTTAAGAAAGAGATAAGAGTTAGTGAGCCAGATTTTAATGGAGGTAAAAGTTTGTTGAGTGGTGAAGTGCAGTTGAGGAAGCAGGGGAGAGGCACAGATGATAGAGTAGAGTCATCTGCATATTGTATGAGTGTTCCTAGGATGAAAAAGTATACAGATTGTTAGTAAAAATATTAAAGAGTAAGGTGCCTAGGATGGAACCCTGTGGAACTCCTGTAGGGGTGTGAAGAAAGGGAGAGATGGTGTTTAACCATTTTATAGCTTGTTTTTGATTGTTTAGGTAGCTATGAAACTACTGTACAGAGGGAGGTGTTAGTGCTAGGTTGGATAGTCTAGCCAGGAGTATGGTGTTTCAGACTGTGTCTAAGGGTTTTGATAGGTCAAGAAATAATACCAATACAAACTTATCTGCATCTTCAGCCCTGTTTACAGTGTTGGTGAAGGATAGGATGGAAGTAGAACTGCTGTTGCCCAGATGGAAGCCATACTGGTATGGGTAAGAAGGTTGTTGTGTAGTAAAAATTGCATAAGCTGTTGGTGAATTAATTTTTGCAATATTTTGGAGATGGGAGATAGGATGGTTACAGGTCAGAAGTTAGCTCTGTAGAGTTTATCCCTTTGTGGATAGGAATAATATGTGATGTTATCCAGATGTTGAGAATTTTAGATTCAGATATGGGTCTGTTGATAAGAATACTGATGGGGTATGCAATGGAGTCAGCATCTAATTTAAGGTACACTGGTGGGAGGTTATCTGCTGATCTAGAGCAAGATTTAAGTTTTCTCAACAATTTTTTATGAGACTTGTAGGGATGGGTTGAAGAGAGAAATTGGCAGAAGTACTGGAATGGGACATTGCGGGATTAAAGTGATGCTGGTCAGGGAGTGAAGATGAGGCAGGAATGATGGCAGCTGAGGAAGAAGAGAAGATGGAGCTAGGGAATTTCAGATCAGGGAAGCTATAGATTGTATAAAGTGAGTGTTGACATCTTTAGCTATTTGTAGAGGTGGGGCATCTGGACAAGGGCAGTGGTTTTTATTGGTCCCAGAGTTAAGTAGAGATGAGATTGAGGACCAGAATTTTTTGAGTTAGATCTATTTTCATGTTGGATGTGGATGTAATATAATCATTTCTCTTTGTTCACTTGCTTCTTTACTTGATTGCAGACTTGTCTGAATACTTGTAGATTTACCTTATTTTTTATTTTATTTACAGTTACCCCAGGCTATGTCCCTTTTTTCATGACATTTTTACACGCTTTGGTTAACCAAGGAGCTGGATTGTTTCAGATTATTTTTGTGCACATTGGAGCAAGGGCATTAAGTATACTTAGAAAAGTAGTGTTGAAATTGTGTGCTGCTGAGTCTAGCGGGAGATGTTTCGGAATTGACCAGTTTATATTCTTCAGTACTTCATTGAGTTTATCTTGAGAAAAGTTAGGTTGTATACACTTTTCAGAGTGTGTTTTTTAAGGAGGTGAGTGGTAGTTCTGAAGGCGTACATAGGTAGGTGATCACTTAGGGTACTGAGAAGTGTGCCTGAAGTAGTAAAATTAATAGGATGTGCTACAAGAATCCAGTCTAGAGTGGATTTTTGGGTATACTTTTTAATGTATCAAGGAGGACATAGAGGTTGATACTAGTGGTAGCATTTTGAGAAGAGAGTGTTAGCAAATCGATGTTGACATTACCTAAAATGATCATCTCATGGTTAATTGTTTGTGAGATCCCTGATAGTATGTCTTCGACTATGGGTATATTTTGGCCCAGAGAATATATAGTACTATGACACAGATATATTTTGTCCTATTAAGATTTAGAAAGGATATAAGAATCTCTGCATTTGTAAATGTGGGGATGCTATTAGTAAAATGCATGATATCAGAGGTGTCAGGGTAAAGTAGGGCTACTCCCCCATCTTTCTTATGGATTCTAGCAGGTCTTGCTATGCTAAAGCTGGGAGTTATGATTTCTGAGTCTTTTACATGACAGTTTAGTCAACCAAGTTTCAGTTAAGGCTAGGATATCTGGTTTGTACTGGTCAATCCAGGTATGGAATTTGATATTTTGCTGTGTAGGCTTCTAAGGTTTAGTGTTATTATATTTAGGCTTTTAGGACATGATCAAGAGTGTATATTAGGGAAAGGACCATGATTTGGGAGGAAGTCTCTGCATTTTTGTAACATGGAGATAAGATAGGAGCATAGAGTATTATATTTTTGTAGCAGCAGTTGTAAATGGTTTAAACTGTGATTAAGTATGGGGAGTTTTTAGGGTTTTAGGAGCTGAATAGTATATTGGGTATAGTGAAATAGCTAAAGGGAGATAGTAAAGAAACTGCTGGGCTGAGACAGATATGTGAGAGTGGAGATAACTGAGGAGGAATAATATGTCGGTGCTTGAGCTGATAGTGATGTAGCAGATGTGAGGAGTATTAGCAAAGTAGTGAGACAGGATATTGCAAGCATTATTACTTAATTGAATATGTAATTGAGGGCTTGGTGCCAGAAGAGAGAGTAAGGTTAGTGTTTGAGGGAGATGTAATATTACTTGGCTAGGTTAGATATATGTGTATAGGGGTTAGGGAGGTGCTGATAGGGGTTGAAAGTAGGTGATTTGAATAGACAAAGTAATTAGTTGGATATCCTGATTGGGTGGTGAGAGATGGGTGGAGTTATTTGGGTACAAGTATAGATATATTGGGGTGGGTAGGATTTGGTGGGTAGGGTAGGGGAATGGAGCGGGCTGATCCACGATGGTAGGGGTAGCAACAGAAACAATCAATAAGAACTTAAGGTATGTATGTATTTTTCATAGAGAAGAATCTTTAAATGGCGTCCAAGAGTAAGCTTTACTTTATCATTTTTTTTTTCTTTTAAATTTAAGTTTAATTCAATGGGAACCCTTCCAGTTTGTGGCAAGGAAGGTGCAGAGATAATATATAGTAAAGTAATTTTAACCGATTTGTGATATTTAGTTTCTTAGGAAAAAGCTTACACAAAATCCATGCTAGTAGCGGGGGGGGGGGGTTCCTCACACTGCATGCATGCCAGAGAGCAGGTCAGTAATTTAATTGACCTATAAAGAATAAAGAAAAGTTTAACTGCTTCACTATAAGAACTATAATGGGTATATAGTTTGTATTCCACTGCTACAATGACAACTAATCAGGGGATATGTAGTACCCCTACTTTATAGTGGTTCTTCTCAGTTTAGTTATACAATGTAAATGTCTTAAGACGTACCCTAAGTTCCCTTTTCCTTGGGCTGCTCTTTTGGCCAGTGGAGTCATAATGCAGCGCCAAGTTCTTTAAAGAGTTCATTTGGTTCATTTTTTTGTCCTTCGGGTGTTAATTTTTTGGGCAGTAGATTTATTGTGGTTCTATTCAGTTTGGCTATGCAACGTAGGTGGCTTAAGAAGTACTCTCAGTTCCCTTTTCCTTGGGGTATGGTTTGGCAAGTGGAGATGTAATGCAACCTTATTGTTTTTTAAGAGTTCATTCAGTTCTTTTTTTTTTTTGTCCTTCTGATGTTACTTTTTTTGGGGGGGGGGCAGTAGAATATGAGGAGAGAGAAAAAACAGGTGTCAGTGACCTGTCACCTAACAGTGAAGTTAGCAAATTCCTGGTTAGCCTAATGTGAAGAGTGAGATGTAAAACTGGATAGAATAGAAAGCATAAAGGAAAGAAGTAGAACTAGGTGGAAGCAGAGAAATGACAGTTGCAGGATGGTTAGTAGAAATAGAGATGGTAGAATCATTTAGAAGGAGTACAGTAACCCCTTTAACAGCTAAAGGGAGTATGGCAACTCTAGCAGTAAAATTCTAACAGTAAAATAAAATATAGCAATGTAAGTATGGCAACTCTAACAGATAAATTAAAATGTAACAATGTAGCGCATCTCAAGTAAACTTTTCCTTGACAATGCATCATACAGGGGATATCCAAAAATGCAAACAGTTTCAGAAATATCACCCTGTATTTCACTTACTTCATAGGCATACATGCAGCTGGAGGTGGATCCTATGAGGGAGATCTATTATGCTAGAATCTAATTAGAAAAGGATAACATTAGTTTGAGTTGCAGGATTTTAAATGGCACAAAGGACTATGGGACAGTCCTGGCTATAGGTGGCATGGGAAAATTTGCAGTAATTAAGTCAATTCAGGGGGTGGGCTGACTCACGATAGTAGGGGTAACAATAAAAAAAATCAGTAAGAACTTAAGGTATGTTTGTGTTTTCCATAGAGGAGAGACAATACTATCCTGAGTAAGGGTTGTTTTAGTATTATTTTATTTTATTTTATTATTTATTTATTTATTTATTTTAAGTTTAAATCAATGGGAACCCTACCAGTCTGTGGCACGGAAGGTTGCAGAGATAATATATAGCAAAATAGGTTTAGCCAGTTTGTGATATTTAGTTTCTTAGAAAAATGTTACACAGAATCCATGCTACTAGCGGAGGGGGATGGGGGGTCATCACAATGTGTGCATGCCACAGAGCAGGCCAGTAATGGAATTCATAGATAAAGAATGAAGAAACATTTAACTGCTTCACTATAAGCAGTATAATGGGTTTACAGTTTAGATTCCACTGCTACAATGACAACCAATCAGGAAAAATGTAGTACCCCTACTTTATAGTGGTTCTTCTTAGTTTCACTACATGACATAGATGTCTTAAAAAGTACCCTCAGTATCCTTTATCTTGAGGTGTTGTTTTAGCCGGTGGAGTTGTAATGCAATGCTGAAGTCTTTTAAGAGTTCATTCAGTTCCTTTTTGTCTTTTGGGTGTTATTTTTTTGTGGCAGTAGATTCATGGATGTGCATGCAGCTAGAGGGTGATCCTATGAGGGAGATCTATTCTGCTGGAATCTTATTAGAAAAAGATATTCTTTATTTTCTGAATATAAGTCTTAGAGAGAAATCTTCTTTATCTTTCTGCTGTTTCATTCTGATGTTGCTTCTTTGTCTCCTTCATTTATTTTCTCCATAATATCCCCCTCAAAACATCATTCTCTGGCTCACTTTGGTTTATTAATTCTTGTAGTATATCACCCTGCAACACTTACAATATGGAGGGTTGTAACTACATATTCCTCCCCAGCTGTCTCCTCGGTTCATTCAAGCAGCTTTCCTTGAACAGCTTCCGCTGAGTTCTCCATTACCAGGCTGCATGCTTCTTCCAAGCTGGCACTCACCACTGCTCCCTTCTGCTGCAGATCCATCTCACATATTGTCCTCCCAGTCACCTCCATGCTAGGAATGGAATGTGCACAGGGACTTGTGCTCAAACAAAAGGTAAGTACCAATCATCAGTAAGGAAAGTTCCTCAATGCCCTGGCCAAATTTCCGGTGCAGTGGTTAGCATTGTCACCTCACAGCAAGAGGTTCTCTGGTTCGATCCTCGGCTGGGGTGCCTTCTGTGCGGAGTCTGCATGTCCTCCCTGTGGTTGTGTGGGTTTCCTCCGGGTGCTCCGGTTTTCTCCCACATCCCAAAGACATGCTGTAGGTGGATTGGACACTCTAAACTGGCCCTAGGTGTGAGTGCATGTGTGTGTGTGTGTGTGTGTGTGTGTGTGTGTCTTCTGTGGAAGGTTGGGCGCCGGGCTGGCAACTCGACACTGTAAAAACTCCACTGCCAATCATGAGCAGACAGGTGATCCGCTGTGGTGACCCATAACCGGGAAAAGCCAAAAGAAGAAGTAATTATAAATACCACCTCAGGTCTTCCCTGAAAAGAGGTTAATAGTGCAGTGGGACTAGCCCTGTCAACAAAGGATAAAAATAAATAAATAAATAAAATTAACCAGAATGATAACACTGACAACTTAGCCTCTTTTATATTTAGGTATTTATTTAAAGTGTTGACACAGCATCTCACCAAAACTTACCTATTAAATTCTCTTTCTTTTACCTCATTAAACCTGCCCTCAAGAATTCTCTTTTTTTCCAAGTCATCACCATCAGAGTTCTACAGTTATCAATATTTGGTCCCATATGTTCAATATATTCATAAACATACTTCATGCTTCCATTTGTCATGGTACCTTAATACAATATGGTGATGATTACAATCTTATCTGTCCAGCCCCAACTTTACCCAAACTACAAGAAATTGCACAGGATCATTTACATCCATAGAAAGTTGGTTAGGGGCCTTGCATAAGATCTAGCAACAAATATCTTGTAATCATTACCAAGTATAATAATAGCATCAGAGACTCATTAAAATGATGTTTCCAAACCCTGAAATACTGTACCTGTAAATCTGAGAATCACAAACTAATAAGCTTTAAAACCAAGGTTAAACAGTATTTAAATAACTGCTGGCCATGCTCATGTACATCCCTATGCTATCTGACTCATTTACCTCCTGAGATTTTTTCTTTTCATAATTCTAAAACATTACCAATTGATGCATCATGTCATTCATCTATCTAAAGTACCCTTCCCTGTTCCCTTTTCCATAAATTACCACCTTTATTCTATCTACAGTGTACTTAATGTGTGTGTGATTTTCAGCATTGCCATTTTGTCCTAAAACATGTAACACTATGTTTCTACAACTTTTCACATGTGCTAGCTTTCTATCTAACAATCTATTCCCTTTTATGTTATTTTTAACAAGAATATATGTAGCTTTGTGTGCTGTGTTTTTTTTTCACTAATAAATAATAGCAAGTATTATATGGAACTTTCTTCCCCAGGCCTCTGATGAAATTAAATTTATTTTGCCCTGTTAGAGATTCCTGGTTGGCAAATGTAAAATAAAAAATAAAGTATAAAATAACATTAAAAAGAACTATTTACAAGATATGAATGTTTGCATTTATGAAATGCTCGTATATGTTTTCAGAATTTACTTAAACACTTATTTATAGTATTGTATTTACAATACATTCATTCTTGAATGTTCCTAATACAATTTGTAACTTTCTCCAGGATTTACACTTACCCCAGGATTCATGAAGCTTGCGCCAGGCGCAGGCGTAGCATAGGCAATATAACGCCAAATATGGCCGCCGAGCAATTCAGGTACGATCCAATTCCACTTGCACTACCAGCGTACACCAGATCTGCGCAGCTCTCAGCTCATGTATGCTAATCACCCCATGCGCAGTACTGCAGCATGCAAATGAAGTTACATAGTGATTCATGAAGTGGTGCAGGTGTAGTGTAAGCATACAGAAATGTAAACCAAAAGAAACGGTTTACATTTTTCCAAACAGAACATCGAAGCCATGAAAGCAGACCAAACTTATGTATTACAAAGTTAACATATGCCAATGGCTAAATATACAGCCAATGGCATAAAAAAACATGCACAACACATAAAAAATAACATTTAATGTCATGGCCACAGTAACGCAAAGTACAACCGCAGGGCATGTGTGCGCAAATGGGAACACAAGGAAAATATATACATATGTCATAAAATTGTAATGTAACACAAATCATGATTTCACCATAATAGCCAATGGTATGCATGCTACACCACAACCAAGCTGCAAGTGTTGCTAAGGGTCTGTTACAGTGTTTGGCGTGGTAACTATGAATTAGTAGTCAGTGCCATGCAAATGAGGCAAGTAATACTGAATCGCAAATGTCCCGCCGGCCTAAGGATGTACTATACGATGCAGCGCTACAACACCGAGGAGTGGTCTGGAGGTATACATGACATTAGCAGTGGGGTGTGCCACCGTAGCTGTAAGCACATTGGCGCAATGCAAATCCGGGTTGCCCGTTGCTAAGCAAAGCCGCAGGATAGGGGTGTGGATGTATGTATTGCTTTGCTTAGCTGAGAGCACACATGGTGCCCGAAAGCACATGTGTACGTGGATGACAATGTGCCCCAAACCCGGTAAGCGGACGCATGCACCACGCACCACAGGTCAAACAGGAAGTTTACGGGAAGACAATAAGGAAATGCTGCAGTAGGGTAATTGGAGTACAACTGAGTAATTAATACCTATTAACTCACAGTGGGCCATTGACGTCAGCTAACAAGGCTGCTAGTAGCAACCTGCAGAACAGGATAGGGGAGGTGTCGAATTGCAAAGAAAAGAGAACTGTCACCGCAGAGCAAAGCAAACCTGCAGTAGATCGGCTATAGAACACATTTCGCAACACAATCCTGGTTTGGGAAAGTACAAAACAAGAAAGCAGGCTGCTGTAATGCATGCCCGACAATGGGAGGGGAATTGTTAAGGAAAGTGAAGGCAAGGGCAAGAGGTGATCCACGGTAGCTAAATGTAATTCAACACCAAAGGCACCACAATAGCAGTGCCTGTGGTAAAACACATGAGATACCCTGCAGCTCTGATTGTACATACACACCCTATGACATCATCAGTGTTCAAAGCACAATAGTATAAAGTGCGAAGGCACCTCACACACACTTGTGTATTCCCAAACACTGCACCATCGGTGTAAACAGATGGGGAACTTTTACAATGTACTTGTTGGGAGCTGATATAGCTGTGATTCATCACCATGTGTTGGAGACTGAAGGTGGTGTGGAAGTTGATGCTGACAGGAGTGGTCAGACCAAGGGTAACCCTACCAGGGGCTACATGATCTGGAGATAGTAGAGCATTACAGGGTGGACAGGGACATCATACAGCAAAATGTTGAGCTGTGCCAGCCACGCCTCAGATCCAGGGACAACAGAGGGGAACCCATCCCAGTGGACATGAAGGTATGTGTAAGCTTGAGAATACTAGCCACAGGTACCTTTCAAAGGCCACCTGGAGATATCATGGGGATCTCACAGGCATCAGCATCCAGGGTACTCCACCATTTCCTGGATGCCATGTTACCACATTCAAATGAGCATATATACTTCCCCCAAACTCAGGAGGAGTTGGCCAGCAATATGCATCTCTTCCACCATGTGGCAGACAACCCAGAGGTACTGGGTGCAATAGACTGCACGTGCATACATATCAAGTCACCACCCGGTGACCATGGTAGGCGCTACATAAACTGCAAGGGATACCACTCCATCAACTGCCAGGTCATGTGCAATGCCCAGGGCATTATCACGGATTTGTGTGCTGGCAGCCCTGGAAGCTACCATGACTCACAGATCTGGCATGCCTCACAGCTGTATCAGGTATTTGCCAGGGAGGACATTCCATATGGCCACCTTGTGGGGGATGCTGGCTATGCACTGGAGCCGTGGATGATGATGATGACTCCCATCAGAAATGCACACACACCCATGCAAGAACACCATAATGAGGCACACACACAAACCAGAATCATCATAGAGCATGTGTTTGGGATGCTGAAATCACAGTTCCGTTGCTTGGACATATCTGGTGGAGCCTTGCAGTGCTCTCCAGGCACGTGTGCCCACATCTTCATAGTATGTGCCATGCTATATAATATGATCCTGCGGAAACAGCTGCAGCAGGGACATAATGGTGAAGGCCCTCACAGCCCACCACAATTGCCAAGGGCATCACAGGTACAGAGGGATTCAGACCACGAACACCCTGTGCCAGCCCCAGTAGGTAGATGGAGGCGTGCCCAATATGCCCATGCCTTGGCAAAGAGGGAACGTATAGCACATGCACTAACAGTGTAGGCCCATATGGACTGATACACTTCTCTACCTGCATACGCAGTAAAATGGATGGCGCACACACACGACCACCTGTAAATTGTTATGTATAGGTGGTCTACTGTGTGAATCCTACATAGGCAGCTCTCAACTATTGCACACACAACAGCTATTGGAGCAAGGTAAGTCAACACCTGAACAGTAAACAAAGCTAACAGCATGTATTGATACTGTATGTATAGGTTCCTAGGTACATCGGTAAGCACATGCCTGATTGTCAGAGGCCATTCATCAGCCTAGGCAAAATGTGTCTGCTGTTGCCACCCCATCGATTAACTAACTGTCCCTCTGTGGAGCAGAGGCAATTGCGGGATCCTTGTGTGTAACCACTGTTCCCCACCCACTGTGCAAGGATTCCCTGTTGTGTTAATGAAGGGCTCCATATAATGTAATCAGGGATGTAGTTCCAAAGCATGGGGAGTACCCATGACAGGTATCTGTCACCCCAGCATTCTCCAGTTAGGGTTGTGGCAAGATGTAGCACATTACAGTGGGTGACTTACTGTGACATGGATTCCCATAGCTGGAGCACATCCATTAAACATCACTTGGACATACCATTAATAGGTATCATCCATATGTAAACTATTGAGTTACACATTTGTTTGCAGTATGGGGGAACAGCCGTAGTACAGTCCACATACAAAACACCACAACACTTGTACATATCCCAGATGCCCAAGTGGTAAAGCCACTGACTGTGTCATGCATGTTCCCGGTTCTACGACCTGCAAGGGCCGTTACGTAATTCTGATGGCATGAATAATGGATGTTGGATGCAGGTCATTAGAGCATGTTTAAGCACATGTTAGCGGCTTTATGCACCGGCAAGTGACGGTAAGTGTCGTTTAAACATAACTACACGGATATGCTCAAAACAGGTCTAAGCTTTGCTGAATATCACGCAGATCACGGTCAAAGATGGCCAGAACAGGTGAAATCTGCATTATTCACCCTTGTACTAATAGTGCCTGCTCTGAGAGGTAAAACGACCACTGTCAGGAGTAGAACACACAACCATGTACACAATCACCTACCACTAAGCTACCTGAGATGTACCAATGGCAGGTGTGTATTGTGACAGGTTAAAACACAAAAGGGCGGAGTTCCGGAAATAGTATACACTGCCATGTACCCAACGAAAGGTGTGTTCACTCTCTCTCTCTCTCTCTCTCTCTCTATATATATATATATAATTTAGAGATAGAAAGGGTGATAGAGAGTTATATGTCGATATATACAGCTATACATATATCAGCAAATATATAGATAGATTAACAACATGTACACAACCATGGAGGTACAAATAAATAGGATACTGCCAACTACTGAGTGCTTTACATACCGACACGCATAATCATGAGGCTTAAAGACCGAAAGACCACAGTACCGGAACACTAGAACCACGAGTACTATTATCACAATGTTAAGGGACATTTAGTTATTGCTGCTGGTGCTGCGGTCCAGGTAGTGTGTGTAAGTGTGTGTTCTGAGTGAGGAGTGTGTTTCTGTGGGACTGTAATGTGTGTGTGTGTGTGTGTGTGTGTGTGTGTGTGTGTGTGTGTGTGTGTGTGTGTGTGTGTGTGTGTGTGTTTGCTTCTTGTGTCTGTTCATGCTAACTTGAAGATAGATTATTACAGTAGTTGTGTTCATAGCTGGCCTTAGGCATAGGGTTACCACCCGTCCCACTTTGAGAGGGACAGTCCCTCTTTGGGCAGTTGTGTCCTGACAAAAAAATATTAACAAAGGCAAATGTCCTGAGATTGTAAGACGTAATTATGTTCCATATTTTATGTAATAGTTGCATAAAATAGTTATTTCTGTATCTAAAATACCTAAATGTTACAAGAAACATAATACGCAACTAAACTGCTACAAGAATAAGGTTTTATTTAGGAAAAAAGTTAAGTTATATCCTTTGTACTGACCGTGGGTATGTGTCAGCCTCTAAAATCCGATGTGTGCCCTGCAAATGTCCCACTACGGCCATTTGAAAAGGTGGCAACCCAAGCCAAAGAGGTTCAGTCAACAACACAACTGCAATGAGTGCAAATATCTGTGACAGAAATACACGAGACAGCTTTCATGTAGCAACATTTCATTACATATCGATGTATTACCAGAGGGATTGAAGGATCAACATCACCTGCATGCTATATAGGAACCAATTAACAATGGCTTAATGAATAAGCCTGCAATAACCATAGTATTAGTCTACTAAATGATAGGTCTTCAATTAGGGAAGCAGCCGTCACACACATATGGAATATGTATAAATGCAGTCCCCACAAACCTTTATCTGCTATGTACACCCATCTACATCTCCCCCACACCCGAAACAATTGCCATACAGACTGTAATAACATCACAAACATCCACTCACTCAATGACATCTGCAGAAGCCTTAACATACCTTGTGAGAGACACACTGTAATGGCGATAATTGAAATCGTTGTTGTTGTACAATGGAACAGACGCTGATGTTACAGGTTTTGTTTGCAATAGTCTCGTATCAGACGGTTCACACATAGAACTGCATCCTATAGATGTCACACACAATCCACGGGAGACATGAAGTCAAAATATCTGTGTCTCTCCATATAGCAGTTGCAATTCATCACAAAAAACACATCCAGGCCATCTTCCTCGAAGGTAGGGCAAAAGGACAACGCCCAAGTGGAGTATTCAATTATACCCCACTGTTGCCATGTAATTGGCTAATGGAGTAGCTGCACAGCTGATGTGCATATAATCATCTACTCCGGAACACCAATTGGTGGCAGGATACCACATGTTACTGGTATTCTATGTATAAAATGATGGCTTGCCATACATTCAAACCGTATGCACATACCATAAAACCGTTGAAACACGAAAGGAGTAAGACAGATATTTTCGTAAACTCGGACCACTAAGAAGGTATGTGGAACACTCAGTATGTTAGTGTATGTAGTGCCTGTTCTGTATTAATGTAAGTGTACGCAATGCATACAGTGGGAAAATGTATTATGTAGTGATGTTTTGTTGAGCATAGTAACGCTTTTAGAAATTGTGTGTACTGCTGTGGGCCACAGGGTAAACACCTCATACACCACAAGGGATGCTACATAAGGGCTTTAAACACAACAATTCCACTCCAGCCACTGTCAGTGGCAGGGTTTGTCCAACAAGTATGTGGCATAACAGGGGATAGTATATGTTGATATACTGTAACAGTAGGCATATGTATGGGTGTATAACTGAGAATAACATGTCTAAGGTGGTCCTGCTGTGCAATTATGCTTTGCATTATGGGATATTGTTGCAAAAATGTGAAATGTACAGTATTGTAGGTAGATATGTCAAATATTTTACATGGCATTACTGTTATATTATGCAAACATCAGGTATGTCTATTGGCATGTACAATACACAATAACAGGATACGTATGGCTTGTAGTCACCAGACAGTGTAACAGCATGATAGCTAATTGAAATGGAAGAGCTACTCAATTATCCATGCACAAAGGACATGTAATAGCGTCATAGGTTCATAGTTAGGTACTATGGTGTCTGGCCAAGTCCATTCGTAAGCCCAACTACAGTGTTTTCACTTGTGGCACCTCCCTAGGTTAGTGTCCTGTGCCTGTGAACAGCACAGTCATTTGTTTCCTGCACCTGTGTACAGTAGAGCCACTGCAGTGATCCCTGGTGTACATGTCTGTCTCCCATCCACCCATCGAGGTATCTCTTGAAGAGTGCTAGTGAGGGTCCCTGCCTGATGTGCATAGGAATCACGTCTCATATTCATAGATTAGTACTAGGCTAACTGCCCTTGTGGGTCATTTTAAACCTAGCCAATCACCCCATGTGAGACTCAAACCCTGCATCTTGTGTTTGTAAGGTAAACACCCTAACCATTATGCCAACCTCCCACCCTTGTCTCAAAGCATGGTGAGTGTCTGGTTCAGGAATGTATCCCTCCAGCACATCTTAGTCATCTTTGCATTTGGGTACATATCCCAGAGCATGTTGCTCTCAGTTGCTTTTGCTTATGTTGCTTATGTGGAGCATATCCATCAATATTGTTGTGGACATGGGCCTTGTATGTTCAGCAGAGATCACCTCTCAGTATGCAGTATGCAAATGAGTACAGTTGGGGTTTCTGTAGTTGTGCTGCATACGTCATCCTTCGGAGGTCAGTAATCCTCTTGGTGTGTAAATGTTGTGGTATTCAAAGCCATTGCTGTTGTTTCATAAGGTACACCCCAAATGGTGTGTTGTACCCTTGAACGTGTTTCATAAGTCAGGAGTAGAGAGGTACAATGGCTGCCTTTGTTCCGGCTACAAACCCATTACAGATTAGGGTGGCCACGTAGAAGAATATCCACGCCACCTTGGCAATATGGTTATCAAAGGAGTGGGTGCTATATACTTGTGTTCTAAGATCCCTTATAATGTCTTATGTACATAGGGGACTACCACCTTTGTGATAGTCAGTGGGTGATTGGTGTAATCCAAAGGGGATGTCTATGCACCTTGTGGCATGCAGCTTGAGGCCATGTTATCCACACCAGGTATCCATCACAGTGACACCCTTATGAGGGTGTCTGTATCAGCTGGTGAATCAATCATGGCCCCTAGTTTGCAGTCGTCTGCAAACCTATTCAGGGAAAGACCTTCTGTGCTAGCCTGTGCCTCATAGAAGCATATACCGAACATAAGGGGCCCTATGACTGAGGACTGGGGTACACCAATTGTAACTGATTTACAGTAGGAACTAGGGTATGCTACCCTCACTGTGTGGGTCCTGTCTGTGTTCCACTTTGCATAACATCTCATGACATAGATGTTGATGTGCAGGTGGATGTGTATGTTGACAATACCAGAATGGGGAATGGTGTTGAAAGCCAATGAGAGGACAAGGTAGGCTGTGTGGACCTCCTACCCTCATCTACTACCTTGGTAACTGTCTCAAAGGACTCCACCTGGTGTAGGAGTCATGGTCTGGCCCTAACAAACCAAACTGGGTGGTATCAAACGTTTGGAGGCCACCAATGTCTCTGTGAATGACTTCCATGATGATGTCCTCCATAGCCTTGCAGAACATTCTAGTCAGGCATATAGGGCAATAGTTCCTCTGGTCCATTGTGGCACCACCTTTGTGGAGTGCGATAACTGTTGCTGTGCACCATTCAGGGGCCACAATGCCTGATACAAGGCTATTACTTGAAAGAGAGTCAAGTTTCACTTGAAAGAAAGTTACTGTTTGTCGTTTTTGCATTTAGTTACTTGTAACACATTGCACTCAAGTTACCTGGCACTTGCTCACTAAAGCAATTATATGTCAGCACTAAAAATTAAAAGCACTACACCCTCACTCCCCACTGGCCCTTGTTTTCAATTATTAAGGAATTCCCAATATTATTCTAGCATGTCCAAAGGTCAGTTGTCAATCTCCTCTCCGGTCCAGCTGGTGAATCTGGGAATCTTGAGGCAATGTTATAACTGCCTCATGTACACAGACAACCCTCTCCTCCTCCCACATAACACAAATACTTGAGAGATGCAGCTATTTAGCCAAACTGAGGCTGAGCTCTCAACTCAGGACTGGCAAGACCAGACAGGTTGAGAAGGCAACTACACACACCACAAAACCAGCCTCACATAATGCTACCACACCACTGAATCAAACACATAAACACACAAAGACATACTCGGAGGCTCTGAGTAAAAATTTACCTAAACAGCAGAGGCCTCCAAAGCAGACACCCAAACAACTGCTACCTCAAGACACCCCACAAGCAACACATAAACCACAAAATCAGTGTGCAAAGCAGTCACAGCCCTTAAGGCCAAATACAACACCAAACATACTTGTCATAGGTGACTCCATAGTCAGACACACTGACGTCCCACTCACCAGGCTGAACAAGGTGAGGGTCACAGTAAGCTGCCTATTGGGTGCTAGAATCTGCCACATAACACAAGCACTCAGGTCACTCCACGGCAAGCACAAATATGACACAGTCATTGTCCATGCTGGTGTGAATGACCTGAGATGTACCTCCCTGGACTACATGAAAAGAGACATAGAGGAGCTCTCTGATTATGTAGCCCAGGCAGGTATGACCCTGACCCTGAGCAGTATCCTTCCTTCACCAAGAATGATGCCACAATATAGAGACAAGATGATCATCTTTAACAATTGGCTTAATGTCTGGTGTCATTCAAAAGGGATCCAGTGTCTGTCTGCCTGGGATGACATGCTTGACAAGCCACGCTGCTTCGCAAGGGACAGCTTGCACCTGTCACCCTGGGATTCCGGATATTGGCTAAGGCTCTTGCCACCCCCATAGTGCCTTTTAGGCAAGGCTCAAATTCTAAACCTACCACCCTAGAAAACAAAAATGGGAAGAAACTGAGGGTAATGCTGCTCAATGCCAGAAGTCTAAATCTCAAATACACGCACTCGAGGCCCTTCTCAGTATGGAGAACATCGATGTCTGTGCTGTAACTGAAACCTGGTTCAAGGCTCCTGAGAGCACCCCGGCACTATTAGGTTTTACCTCATATCATGCGTTCCAGCCCCAAAACCCGGACCACACCACAAAAGGAGGGGGTGTATCCATATTCATAAAGGATACCCGCACCTCCAGGTTGGTGGCAATGCACGAAGCTTTGGAAACCATCCAGGTGCAACTAACCATAGGCAAAACTGCTCTACAAATTGCAGCATGCTGCAGGCCACCCTCTCAAACTCAGGAACCCCACACAGCCTTCCTGAAGACACTGGAGGGTATAAATGTATCTCCAAACACCATCATATTGGGTGACTTCAACTACCTGAATATAGACTGGGAACATTACTCAAGCCCTAACTTTCTAGCCCAATGGTTCCTGGAGTTCATAAATTCAAATGCCATGGAACAGCTAGTCACTGTTCCCACGAGAGGAGAAAATATACTAGATCTCATTATCACAAACATGGGGACAAAATGCTCCACACCGGAAGTATATCCCTCATTGGTGAGATCTGATCATAAACTAACCTCACTGGAAATCCACATCCCGCCCCCACCCCAAACAAAAAAGACCACAGTGAAGAACTTCTCTAAAGCAAACTTCACACTACTCAAGACTGGTGTGGTATCCTTCAAGGCCCCTGAGCCAGTGGAAACCACAACCAAAGCTGTGGAAGCCCTTACAAATGCCTTCTATGAACACCTCCAGGACTGCATGGATCAGGCAATCCCAAATAAACCCAAGACTCTTTCAACAAAGGGCAAACGTCCAGTCTGGTGGACCCCAGCCATTAACAAACTTTACAATAAGAGGAGAAAGCTATTACATGATAGAACAAAATCCATAAAGGAAGTCACCCCTGATCATTATTAGTAAAAAATAAGCACTCATAAAATCAACTAAGGGCAATTTTGAGAGAAAAATTGCCATGGATTCAAAGGACAATCATAAGGCCGTTTTCAGCTATGTTAGGAACCTGGGTGGAAACTCCCAGATATGCTCAGAATTAGTCCAAAATGATACAAAAATCACTGAACCCACAGACATTGCCAACTTACTGGCAGATAGGTTCAGTGCAAACTTCACCCCCTCTCCCCCCCTAAAGGAGAGATAACTATCCCAGCGGAGTGTAGCCTCCCAGACATCTCAAATGCACAGGTGAAAGCTGCTCTCTCTAAAGCTAAAAACACAGCATCAATGGGACTGGATGGTGTCCCTGGCTGTGTGCTACATGAGCTAAATGAGGAATTAAACCCACACATAAGGCAGCTGTTTAATCTCAGCCTTACCACAGGATACGTGCCCAAGGAGTGGCGTACGGCAACTGTGGTCCCACTCCACAAAGGCAGTGCCTCTATGGACCCTGGTAATTACCTCCCCATAAGCTTAACAAGTCTAGTCTGCAAAGCTATGGAGAGGATCATAATGGAGCTCATAAACAAAGATATAGGGGACTTGCAGACATTGGACCCGACCCAGTTTGGCTTCAAGGGCAGATCATGCCTTTTGAACTTGGTCGACTTCTTCAAACAGTCACCAAGGCCATTGATGAGGGAAAGGCAGTCCATACAGCCTACCTTGACCTTGCAAAGGCTTTCGACACAATACCCCACTCGAGTATTGTAGAAAAACTTACCAGCTTAAATGTAAACCCATATGTCACAAGATGGGTTGCAAACTGGCTTAAGGACAGAACCCACAGGGTTAGAGTTGCTGGCTATGTCAGACTCCAAGCTGGTCACAAGTGGTGTCCCACAGGGCTCGGTCCTTGGCCCCTATTGTTCGGCATCTACTTCTCAGAAGTACAGGCCAACATGGGAGGACTTTGGCTGACAAAGTTTGCAGACGACTGCAAACTGGGCGCCATAGTGGAAAGTGCATCGACACGGATATCCTTCAGAAGGGACTCACGGAAACAGATAGC
This sequence comes from Protopterus annectens, assembly GCF_019279795.1. Lineage (NCBI taxonomy): Eukaryota > Metazoa > Chordata > Ceratodontiformes > Protopteridae > Protopterus > Protopterus annectens. The sequence continues at coordinate 160,720,937 of NC_056742.1, forward strand.
TGGTGCCAGAGCCATGGCCTGAAGTTAAACGCCAAAAATGTATAGTCATACCCTTCGGAAAAACAAGGTAACCCCAAGCTACCATATAGGTGGCAATCCACTAAGCACAGAAGAGGTTATCAGGGACCTGGGGACCCAGGTTGACAGTGGCCTTTCTTTGACACTCACATTGCTAAAGTGGTTAGAAAGACCTTCTACATTGCCCACCTGATCATGAAGGGATTCACATCCAGATCTAGTGAGGTCATTGTTCCCCTGTACTCTTCACTTATCAGACCAATGATCGAGTACAATGCCCCATTCGGGATGTATCTCACCCGACATCTGCAGCAATTGGAGAGACCCCAAAAGTTCCTCACCAAAAGGATAAGGGACTCAAAATCTGTCATATGCTGCCAGATTGAAGAAACTCCAGCTCTATTCAGTTGCATACCGTCTGCTCAGAGGTGACATGTGCCTGACATACAAGGCCATGTCCAACCCGGAATTAATGGACATGCTCCACCTCAAAAAATCCAAATCCACCAAAACCACTAGAGCAAGTGACTTAAACCTTAGCACAGATATAAATAGGACGTGCTGGAGGGATAGATTTATCACTCAGAGACTCCCTATGCTGTGGAATAAAATCCCGGTCCATGTGAGAAAGAGCACCTCGCTGACTCTGTTCAAGAGAAATCTTGACCTGTGGATGGGAGATCGTAGGTTTACCCTGGGAATCATCTCTGTGTCACTGCTGGACAGAGGCACAACAAACTAATGGGTACAGTATTTTTTCATATAAGGGGTGGCGTAAGCCACAAAACTTTGGGCTAGGCTTATAAATGCCTTAGGGCAGATAGCCTAGTATAAACCTATGAACCTATGAACCTATTAGTGAATTTGATGTCCAAGTGGGGAGCCATGTCGTTCTGAGGTTTGTGTAAATCGCAGCCTGGGATGTTGGATGGTCACATGGAGTCTGTGTTCCAGGCTTTAGAGAGTGCAGCTTTGAACTGTGTAGTTGTGACCGCAGGGACTCTGCATTGTTCCTATATATATGTGGGCCCTTTAGGGTGTGAGAGGGGTATAAGGTTAGCACTGAACCTATCTGCCAGGATGTTGTCAATATCAGTCGGTTCGGTAATGTTCGTGCCTAACCGCTGTATGTCAGAGCAGATGTGGGTATCGCCATCGAGAGTAGTGACAAACCTCCATAATGCTTTGTGGTAGTCCTTGGTATGAGTTGCAGTAATGTTTACATAGCTAGCTTTGGAGGATGTGATAAGGGATCTCAGATTTCTACTGAGGCTGACCAGGGAGCTACTCCACCCATGGTATTGTACTCTACTTTGCAACAGTCTCCTAATTCTATTGTACATTATGTCCATGGCAGTGGACCCCCAGAGTGATGTCCGTTATCTCGTGGGTACCTTCATGGCTCTGTTTGGGATAGCATGATCCATGCAGTCGTGTAAGTGCTAATGAAGTGCAGTTGTGTATGATTCAGCGTTTGTAACTATATTGTCCATCTGCACAGGTGTCATGATGTTTACTACTGCTGTCATAAGAAGCCTGAAGTTGGCTTTGTAGAAATATTGTACTGTGTTTTCTGTGAAGGGTGTGGTGCTGGGATGTGGATAACATGGGTGATTAGCATATATTTGGATCTGACCAACGAGGGGATAACCCCAGGTGTGGAATACCAGTCACACATGTTGGTAATGTCCAGGTCTAGGATATTGTTGGCCCTGGTGGTGGTGTGGATAGGTTGATCCAGCCAATTGGAGGTTATGAATCCCAGAAAGTGTTGGCCTAATGTGTCAGTGCATGAGTAGGTATCCCATTTAAGTGTGGGATAGTGTCAGTCTCACATCAGTAGTTCCTGTTTGAACCCAACTTTCCAGTACACCAAGAAGTGAGGGCCGTTAACCGTGGGGTATGGTGTGGAATCCATAGCAAGCTACAATTTGTATAACAGTTATGGCCACAGTTAGTTGCACTTGGATTACCTCTGATGCATTGTGCTAAGCAGCCTGGAGGTGTGTACATCCTTGTGAAATATGGACACACCTCCGCCGTGGGTGTTCCGGTCCTGGTTACATGACTAAAAGGTGTGGTCTGTGTAATAACCTGTTAGTACAGGGGTGCTCTCAGGAGCCTTGAAGCAGGTCCCATTCACTGCAGAGATATCGAAGTGGTCCATTATAAGGAGTGCCTCAGGTGAGTGCGTTTGAGATGAAGATGTCAAGCATTGAGTAACATTACCCTCAGGTTTGGCTTGCCTGTTCCTGTTCTGGTGGTGAATATGTTATTTGAACTGTGTCTAAAACAGGCACTATGGGAGCAGCAAGAGCTTTAGACGTTATCTGTAATCCCAGGGCCGACAGGTGCAGGTCATCTGTGCCAAAGCATCATGTTCTGTCGACCATGTCATTCAAAGCAGACAGATACTGGATACCCTTGGAATGACACCAGAAGCATAGCCAACTGTTGAAATGAATAATTCAGTCATTGTACTGCGTTATCAGTCTGGATGAATGCCGAATGCTTCTCAGCGCTAGGGCAATACCTGCCTGGGCTACAAGATCAGAGAGCTATTGCATGTCTCTGTACATGTAGTCCAGGAAGTTACATCTCAGGGCATTCACACTAACATGGAGAATGACTCCTGTTGATGAGTGACCTGAGTGCATAGGTTATGTTGCGGATCCTGCTACCCATATGAAAGTGGCTATCATCTTGTGTAGCCTGCTGTGTGGGACATCAGTGTGACTGCCTACAGAGTCACCTATGACTAGTGTGTTGAGTATGTTATATCACTCTATTGGCTGTAGTTGATGGGCACACATGAGTCTGTGGGCTATAAGTAATTGATGTTGTGTTTGGGGATGGGGGCTGCCTGCGTTTCTGCTTCAGAGTCCTCTGTTGCCTACACAGAGTAGTATTGAGAGGCTCCACAAATGTTGTAGTCTTACTATGTGTGGCCTGTGGTGGTGGCGATCTAGTGAGACTATGTGATGAGTGTGGTGTGGTGCAAACATTTAACATCCCACATGATTGTTGTCAGGTACAGTCTGGGTTGGAGAGAGCATTACCTCCAGCATGGCTACATACGTGCATCTCCCACAGGTTGTAGTGTCGTATGTTAGGAGGTGAGCATTGACTGTATACATGAGATAATTGCTATATTGCCTCATGATGCCCATATTCATCATATAGACAGGCGATAAAACTGGGAATTGACACTTGGACATGCCTGAATATTCAACCATTTCTCACTAGATATGTGAGGTAAGTGTGTACAACAGCTGTTTTACTCTAAGCAAGCTGGAAATGTAAGTACAAACAGTGTTTACCTGTAGGAAATGAGTAGGATTGAGTGCTATAGTAATTAGCAGCTCACGACGTGCTTACATGTTCTGAACAAGTGTTGAGCATGAATAAGCAATACAGATAGGGTGTCGGATAACATAAACTCACTGCCCCCCCCAACAGGTACACAATCACATATCCATGAACACTACAGAGCCCCTGTAACCATAACTGATGGTACAAGGTGCACTCAGGCTGCATGTGACCTGTCCACAACCCTGGTTGTATCATACACATATGACAAAACAGTTTGCTCTATACATACACATCATGTAAAACATATGTTCATGTCAGTCTGTGAAAACACTGAATGGTGCACACCAACAGTTATCACAACCCACAAAGTGGAGACACCACTCATAATGGGAGGCACTGCACTATTACTCTGCTGAGTATGGTCTAAAAGTCCATGAACCTTAGTCAACGTATATGTTGTTAGCAGTACAGATGAAGACGACAGTACGGATGATTTTACACTGCATATCATACCTGTGACAGATCATAGGACATCATCATCCATACTGTGTTCCATCTACACTCAGTATACTAGATGTACCTTTATATGTCACAGGACTGTTCTGCCAGTGGCCTGTTGACAGAACCAACACTACAAAAGGTGTCTGAGTGACATGTGTATATCACACCAGTGGCAGCTACAGTAAATCAGGGTTAATGTTTTGTACTCCCCCCTCATTGTAGCCCATACCACACAGACAAATGGGAGGCATCTGCATATAAGTATGTGAATGGCCATGACCTAGGAGCAATAGCTGACTCAGTGTTGTGGACAACATACAGAATGGGCATTGTGGGTGAGGTGCGTGACATATGTGCACAATCGGACAGCTGCATATTGCATTGTCACTGCTAGGTTAATACTCCTGTACCCATGAACTACCACCTAGGCAGCGGTCAACATAATGGACACTGTGTGTAAGGGATGGTGCTGTGCAGTTTACTTCCCTGAGCTAGTGACATTACCAGGCTTATTAGGTAGTCATAAGAGGCAACCCTAGTCATGACAGGGTGCCATCCATGAGCATGGAGATCATTGTACAGCCACACTCATCATTCAAGTGACAAATATTGGATCACATATCACCTTTAAGGGGTATTGACCATGCTTGGATGGGCAACACCAGCCTTCACAATCCTCATCTCCACTATGCAGCATGCTGCCTACCCTGCATAAAGACATGTCCAACACTGTGATGTTGGACATGCTACACGTACATATCCTGATCTGAAAAACATACGTCATGGACAGCCACCTTCCCAGTACAAGGATCACCACATGCTGGACAGGTCCCTGTGCCATACACATTACATACTCCTGCCATACTATGCAACCCTGTCCAGCAAAGCTGCCCATGTCATCTCTGTCAGAGATGGTGTGATGACCGCATGGTAGCTGTATCATTAACTGTCTGGATCAGTTATGTGGCACTGATTGACCTGGCGGCAGGAACATGACTGTCGGATGCAGCTAGAAAACCTTACATCCTATGCTCATACATGGCCCAGGGCATACACACAACTACATGACCTTGGCCATACATGCTATAGTTGATAACCATCTCTGCAAATACCATCTGGCTAGCCATTGTCCCATGTGTATCACATGTGCAACACAGGTGATACGTGGCAGGATGTTGAACTGCTGTACAGTGCCATGTAGATGTATATGGCAAAACACATGCATGTAAAGGTTTCCATGCGCATGTCTGCATTGTCACAGGTCATGTCCGTTAAGGCAGTGTATGTGTTGATATGTGACATATACATAACATCAAGGTCAACAGCATTAATGTGGACACATCCAGGCATGTGCTGATAGGTAAGAACACCAGTACAGGCAAACAGACATGCCCACATCAACACAGCATTCACATGGAGTATGAGCAATTTAATGAGGTGACACACATATATGGTGATAAGATCCAGTCCCCATTGGGTGTTACATGTGTGTGACACAGACATGTCAGTGGTGTCAGTGTCATGAAGAATTGCAAAGACAACTGTTCATATGTACTAAATGTAATACACATGTATGTGCAGCTGTGTCTCTGTGCATCTCTGAGATACTGTGACCTGTCTCCATCATTATGCCTTCCAGATATGCCTCGATCAAAACTGCCAGCATATAGCCACTTGGAGGATGAGGCCCTCATAATTTACCTCTAGGATAACTATGAGGTATTGTTCAGCCATGTGCCACAGCATGCTCAGCAGCGTGATGACCTGTGGCAGGAACTTTGCAGGAGGGTTAATGATGTGGGTGGCTACAACCGCATCTACCAGCAGGTGCGCAGACACTGCATGGACCTGATCAGACATGCAAAACAGTGTGCGAATGCAATCGCCAGGGAACAAGGTACAACAGGTGGTGGGCCACTAACCCAGCCCCCACTCACACATACCGAGAAGCTACTGGCCAGCCTGGGGACACTATCAGAACAGCATCCACAAACTCTATCTGCAATCGTGGAGGTGGGTGTCTCCCAACCACCGAGCCTGGAGTTGCCTGGTAAGTCACTACTGCACATATAACTATTATATCCCATTTAGTTGCATGTGTCACTGTACAATATGTAATGTAACATCATATGCAAGGTATGTTTACACACATGCCGCAAACTATAGTATGCTACCCTGTGTATGCACACATGGGTGTACTCCATAGTATATCCTATTGTACTGGCGGATGTGTTAACATGCACATTGCACCCTGTAGCTGTCATACAGTCATGGATAATGATCATACTGCTGTGTCACCCCTATATAGGTACCTCTGATGTGCCACAGAGACAGCAAGCCATTGCAGGTGTGACAGTTATCAGTATCAGGCATGGTAATGCACAGATCTATTTGCCATGTGGCCAGTTAACACATGTACACATAATGTATGGTCCAGTCACAATATACAGGTTGCATCTTTAATCAATAACACTGGCTACCCATGTGCAATACATACAAACTAAATGAAACACCGACATGAAACCACAGAAACTGTCATTACTAGATGTGTGGACAGCTGTGCATACAACGGTGGAGGTGTTGTTCAATGTAGGAATATGTACTATACATCAGAACAACACATGTGGGCTACACAAGCAGTACTACACAGTGAGGTGGAGTATGGACAGCCCATAGGATTCACCATTGTGGAATATGCCTCTGCAATGAGTGCACACATTGTGATGTGCCATCTGACGTGTCCATGACATGTAGTGGTCCGGCTGCAACATTGTCTCACTATCCCATAAAACATACCCCACATACCAAACATACAACCCTTTGTCTGCATAACCCTGAGGACAGTGGAGTATCTGACATCTATGGGTTTATGTCATATGGGACAACAAGAGATAGACAGCCATCACAAACATTTGGCCAACACATGTTCACACATGGCTATGGAGGATGGCCAGAGACATGTAGCAACACACAGTAGATGTGATGTGTACGTGTGTACACCCTGATGTACATTGCCTACACATGGTCCAACTATAGCCTTTGTTGAATGGTTATATAGTACATGTGGAACACTGGACATCCTAAAAGCCTGTGCACAGCTTGTGGAGGTGTCACTTAATTCGACCACATAAGATGTGTTGAACATCATGACTGTGTCACAGCATGACAGTAGTCACTTGAGAGTCATGGCTTAGTGGTAGGTCATACATACTAGTGTTACCAAGGTCCTGGGTTCGAGACTGGCAGTGGGAATTTATTTAGGGTTGGGAGGGTGGCCTTATAGTTAAAGTGTTTGCCTTACAAACACAAGGTGCATGGTTTGAGTCTCACAAGGGATAATTGGCTAGGCTTCCAATGGCTCGCAAGGGCAGTTAGCTTAGTACTAATCTATGAACCTATCTATGAACCTACCTGTACATCATCCACATACATACACATCAGGCCACAGATACTGTACATTTCCCTTGCTGCTGTTGGACATCACTGTCAGGCATGCACCTTGTATGTGTGGTACATAAATGTCATATGGGACATGGTGTATTGACAAGTCTGCCATGTGTGGACGTGGTTGCCAGGCAGCTAAGAAATGTTAGCAGTTGTGCAGGGGTGTCCTCCGTATGTCTTTCGGTGATCTGTCACACATGACACATCATGGTTTAGTGTGTATACACCTCAGCGACGTGGGTCACAATCCACAGTATTTATGTATTGTGTATGCACACTGTCATGGCTCTGCACTGTGTGTGTATTCCACACTGTATAGCAATAGAGATGCCTCATGATTCCATGCAATGGCACTGTGTCTGTACTTCACACTGTATAGCAATATAGACGCCTCATAATACCCTTCAATGGTCATGCACATCTGCTAAAAGTGAATTTTATCTGTAAGGCGTACAGACAATACTGCAATGTGACACCATTACACCACTGTACATGGGTCAGAACACCATTGTGTCAAACATGTATGCATGTCAATGCACACATCAGCAGATTACATGTCATACTACATGTTAATGTCAAGTACATATGCCTCACATCAGCCATGTGTACTGTTAACCTGTACTGGTCCACATGGTGTATCACAGGGATGCATACTTACTACCATGATTGTGTGAAATGCATGGCTTCTGCTATGACACATGCTTGCTGTTGTGTGCAACCCAGGGATGTATGATAACTACCACTATTAATGTCTGAGCTGCATGCCATCTACTGTATCACATGCATGTTGCATGCCTTCTGTCAAATCACATGCATGGTGTGTGTGTGTGTGTGTGTGTGTGTGTCTGTGTGCGTGTGTGCGTGTGTGCGTGTGTGCGTGTGTGTGTGTGTGTGTGTTTGTGTCTGTGTGTGCATCTGTGTGTGTGTGTCTCTCTATTGTAATGTAGAGTCTCTGTTTGCCTTCACAGGTGATGTAGGTGTGTTACCCTCCTGCGGTCCATCTGATGTTAGTGTCCCCACATACTCTAGCAGTGATGATGAACATATGCTTGAGGTACAGGCAGGGTTGTCAGGGGCTGAATCTGTGTCATTGGTTGCCATTCCACCTATATCCCCCTCTTCCCCACACACAGTTCTCATGCCAACACATACCCCATCAGCAGTGGCCATAGAGGAAGGACAGTTAGAGTGTGTTAGCTTGGGACAGGAACGTGTGGTGGCTATGGAAGGTGTGTTTTCACACCATGGTGTCAGTCAAATGACTGCAGATGTGCCACACAGGCATGTGGCCAGTGCTGCTCGTAGGAGGACCTCTGGCCAACATGCACATGCAGGACAGAGCGCAGCAGCTGGTGCCATCGGATGCATGTTTCAGACTGTAATGGCAGCACAGGCACGTGCTGAATGGCAGAACAGAGAAGGGCAGAGGCTTCAGAGGGCTGCTATCTGTTCTTTAAATGACAACATCCAGGCACTGGCAAATGCTCAACAGCAGATTGCTGAAGTTTTGGACAGATGATTGGGTGACATGGTTGGAATCCTTGATCGTGGCATGACAATCCGCGAGTGTGAGCTATCTGTGCTGGAACATGTGGTAGGTTTGAGGCGTAGGCCACGTGGATGTAGGCCAGTTACACCACCTGGTGCAGGTCTACATGAACAAGCTACCTCACATGCCCGCTCCCATAGTGCTGGTAGCAGCAGCAGTGCATCTGGTGCTGCACTGTCCACACCAGGAGAGAGCAGGCCATGTGGACGTGGCCCTGGATGATGCCAGCGGGGACACGGTTCCAGTGGACATGTGTCATTGGACAGTACCCAATCTGTACCTCTGTCTGGTAGTGCCCGTGCAACCCCTGGCAGGCACAGGTCACGTGGCCGTGGCCGGACACAGTGAGCTGTAAATCCTGGTCTGTACAATCTGGAGCTGTCAATAGTACCCCTGTGTAGGCCGGACACATGGCAGAACTGTGTGCACACATACACGCACACACCAGAAACATCTGTCAGGCACCGCAACACTCACATGCATAACAACCACATATGACCAGTTAAATCACAAGCCCTAAACCACACACATGATGTCATTCACTGGTGCAGCCTAGGCCCCTGGCAAACATTATCACCCTGTGCATATGATGATGCCTGTGCCGCATCCCTGTCATCCACACCATTGGTGCAGGGACATGCTCATATGGTCTGATGCACAGGGTGAACAGAATAGGGAGATAAGTGTATATTAAAATTGTCGTGTACTGTTGACACGCAGCAGACATACCATGTAGTACAGGTTTAGAATGCATTGTTTTATATTCACAGTTTGTGTCTTGGTAACAACAGTGACAGCATGTTGGTAATGATGACGTGCTTCCCTCCTTAAGGTCTAAATGCATGTGCCATTAAGTACCAGTGTTTGCAGTTTCCCATGTGTAAATGTGGAGTACTCACAGGCATGTATGGCAATACCAGCATGCTATACATAGCCTCAACCTCACTGTTAGAAAGGCTGACATTCCAAAGATGTCTACACATCTACTGATCCAGGAGCATGTGAGCTGTGTAGTAAGCTACAGTGGCTAGAGACGTGACATCCATACCGGGTGACATCACAGGTACAGTTACATGGTGCGGGGGGTTTACACAGTGGTCTAGCTGATGTCAAGGGTAGAGGCCAGTTGATAGCATGAGGCCTCACTGTGTAGCAGTAATATACATTCACATTACAGGATGAGAACACACAACTACACACAACTACACACAGACACACACAGACACACACACACACACACACACACACACACACACACACACACACACACACACACACACACACAGACACACACACAGTTACAGGTATTCAGACACAGTAATATGCCCACACTCACGGGGTCAAGGACACTATAACACACACACTTGATAGTGTTGAGGTGGGGACCCCTGCCTATGTGGTAATCACCATTACAGTACTGTGCACCCACATGATGCGCCACAGGGAATGAACATGTACAGGTAGTCAGTAATGCCTAAGACCGATGGCATCAACAGGGTAGTAGATTGCATCACCTGGAGGGGTTAGGGGTACTAGCTGTTCACTATGGTAGCATACCTCCTCACTTCATGCACCAGACAGCCATACATACACACACACACACACACACACACACACACACACACACACACACACTGTGGAGTCCACAATTTAATTCACCTATGTCATGCACATACAGATAGCTAACATGTGTGTGATACACACATCACCCCTGCCTATGCCTTGCTTTCTACACTGCAGTATGTACAGATGTCTACAACAGTGTACAGGGATGTGTAACAATTGGGATGCATTCCCCACCATACGTGGCATATATGGACACACAAGCAAACACACATGGCAGTACTGTGAATCAAACACCTGCTATCTTATGATACATCTGACAGACATGCAGCAGTATTGCCTGCATTACAATCTGTACCGATGCTACCTTCAGCAATTGTGCTGCTATATGCACACCGGAGGACTTAAGTGTTACAGGTGTCAAGTGATTTACAGTCAGTGACACCCTGACCGCTGTGCAGGTTGTATGTCTTCACCTTCAATTAACAGAAACATAGCTTAGTGTTTGCACATGTTATGGTAGGACAGCTTGTGACACACCTGTGAGCTGTCTTCAGCAAACATCCAGCTGCAAAGTTGGCCCACCACTTTATGTACACACATTCATCCATACCTGATGTACATCTTACCATACTGTCAGTATTTCACCATATACAGGTGTCAGTGATGGGGCTGCATTGCAACTGCATGTTGTAGTAAGACACAGATGAACTGCAAACATCAGCTACTGCACATGAATGGTAGCTGAATGCACACCACTACATGCACATGTGTGTAGGGCCTACATTCCTGTCATGTAGACATGTTTGTATGTATTGCAATTGGTGGACATGTGTGATGACATACATGACACATGGACTGTTGTATGATATGATAGTTGTCATGGGTAACCAGTACAGAGGGAATGTTAACTCAGTCAACATTGCTATCACACCTTATGTACTGTTAGCATTCAACAGCCATGGACCTACCTTCTATGTGCATGCGTGTAATTGCTGTAGCCACTTGTCTGCACGAAGGACAGCAAAAGCTATGCTATGTACATATGTGTTGTGTGTGTGTGGGGCATGTACATATCCACGGCAGGTACATGTATGTCATATCCAAACATGAGTGTGTTTACTGGTGTACAGCAACAGCCATCTATTACAGCTGTATATGACCCAGGGCCCCTGTTATGTTTACAGCCGACCTGGTTATGAACAGTGGTATCATTGCATTGCATAACACATGATGGAACCCTGTCAGGACATGGTAGTCTGCACAGTTGCTGTAGAGCTAGGTATAGTCCACTGGTCATGAGTAACATGGTGTTGTACTAATGTATGGATTTGTGTTGCTGGTCCAAGGACATGGTGATGTCTGAGGTCTACATCCTAGAATGCGGCATTTGACACTCTGATCTGCACCTGACACATCTGTGATGGCTTTTGAGAGTGTACTGGTCAGTACATGTGAGTGGCCTTCGTGTACATGGGGACACTACCACCTGGAGCGGTCCGTAACGGTGTTATGGCCCACATGTCTTTATCTGAGGTATACGGTGGTAGTGCTATTGTGCACAACTGAGCCTTATGCTAGGTGTTCCTCACTGCACAGATGTCAGTATTCCCCATTGTTGGATCTAGAGTGGCAGCTGTGATTACGAACGCTACACATCTGGCACTGTTTAGCATACACATACAATGCAGTTGTCCTCAAGGTATCAGGGTGTTTACCTGGTCTCAGGATAATCGTCTATGAATGGTACTATATGTGCGAAGTAGCCACTCCTGGCAGGACATCACCACGGGTGGTATTAGTGTGCCAGGTTTAGATTGGTACAGCTAAGGTGATGGACAGCAGCAGACGTTGTGTAGAAGACTGGTGTCAGATATATGTAGTGCAGCATTCATGCTAACAATGATGACTATCGACACAAGGTGCCCTTCCGTGTTTAGAATCAGAGTGCATACAAGACAGCCCTTTGCCACTAAGTGTGTGAGCATGCCCAGTATGCCGTTGTGTAGACGGACACACAGTGCATTCCAATCGGACGTGTGCTACTAAGTGTGTGAGCATGCCCAGTGACACCTTGTGTCGGTTATGTGCCTCTATGTGAATGGGCATAACCATTGTAATCCTGTATAGCGATAGTGGTCATCCAGGCAACAGATGGCTGTACCCCACTTCAGGATGGATTCCTACATTGAATACACTGGTTCACAGGTATGTACACCATGACTGCCAGCATCCATGTCGATGTCCGCATTCCTAGAAGGTCATACTGACTGTCTTGAAAGGTGTAGTGTCTGTGGCATGTCTCGTATGTATGTAGTGTTGTAATAGTGGTCCGTAGATAGGCAGTTGTCCTGCTCACACCACTGGCGTGTGTTTGTCTCCATCTGCCTTGGGACAGTAACATGCTTTTAGACTGCTCACACTCCATACAATCCGTATTGGCGTTTGTCCCATTGATGATGTCACCCACCTAGAAGTATGCCTCTGGGAGTGCTGTGCTCCAGTAATCTCGGTAGCGTGTTCTGTAACTGCGTAATGCTGTAGTGTGATAAGGTAGTTTGATCTATGTTCTAATCCCAAGTCTCTGTGTGTGTGTGTGTGTGTGTGTGTGTGTGTGTGTGTGTGTGTGTGTGTGTGTGTGTTTCCAGCTGCCTGGGGACAGAGTAATGCTTTTAGACTGCTCACTCTCCATACAATCCCTATCAGCATCTTTTCTATTGCTGATGATGTCACCCACTTAGAAGTATGCCTCTGGGAGTTCTGTGTTCCAGTAATCTCGGTAGCGTGTTCTGTAACTGCATAATGCTGTACTGTGATAAGATAGTTAGGTCTATGTTCTAATCCCAGCCCTGCCAAGTGTGTGTGTGTGTTTCCAGCTGCCTGGGGACAGAGTAATGCTTTTAGATTGCTCATTCTCCATACAATCCCTATCGGTGTCTTTTCCATTGCTGATGATGTCACCCACCTAGAAGTATGCCTCTGGGAGTGCTGTGCTCCAGTAATCTCGGTAGCTCGTTCTGTAACTGCGTAATGCTGTAGTGTGATAGAATAGATAAGTAGGTGTTCTATTCCAAGGCATGACAGGTGTGTGTGTTTGGCAGTCATATCCTATGTGTTGGTATCTGTGAGTGTCTAGCTGCAGGATGTGTTGAGTGTGTTTTGTTGCTTTCCTATATAATGTCCACAAATGTCATGATCACCCAAGAAACTGGGTTGGCAAGGCATACACATACATCTGCCAATAGGTCTGGTGAGTAAATGTCAGCAGCCCTACTCTTACCCTTAATACAGTATGACCCGTGTGATGCAATGAAACACACTTGCCTTGATAGTAACACCACTACATAATGCAGGTAGCACATGTGGTTTCCTTTTCATTCTTGTCAAATGCTTTGGTGTCATGTGGTCCGCTGTTGTGGTATAAATTCTATATCTACGTATGTGTGTGTATATGTATGTATATGTATGTGTGTAGATATATATATATATATATATATATATATATATATATATATATATATATATATATATATATATATATATATATATATATATATATATATATATATATATATATATATATATATATATATATATATAGATTATATATATAGATATATATATTGATATATATATATATATATATATATATATATATATATATATATATATATATATATATATATATATATATATATATATATATATGGATCTACCTTAGTAGATCGACATGTTAAAAAGAGCGAACCAATTAACTGGCCAGAAGATGCAAGTCACTTCCGACGCCAGAAGATCGACAAGGCAGAAGACCGATGGAGGAAGACACCGCTGAGAACACTGCGATGGGGAAAGGATGTGTAAGTATGCGTAGTGACGGACGATAGGGTGCGAGTAAGGTAAGTGTGCGATGTTGGTGGTCTGTAGGGGTAGGGGTGGGATAAGTGAGTTAGGGTTAGGGCGCGGGTTAGGTAAGGGTGCGAGTAAGATAAGTGTGCAATGTTGGTGGTCTGTAGGGGTAGGGGTGGGATAAGTGAGTTAGGGTTAGGGCGCGGGTTAGGTGAGTGTGCGATAGTGACGGACCTTAGGGTAAGGGTTTGGGTTAGGGTTGTAGATAGTTGTGTATGTATGGGTAAGTGTTCGTTTGTAAGGATTTTGGTGTGCTTGTGTTGTGTGTGTGGGTTTTGGAAAGGGGATTTTTTTTGTTTGTTGGTATGATGTGTCGGGTGTATGCGATGTCGTGTTTGTGCACTGTCGATCTTCTGGCATCAGTGAAGTGACTTGCGATCTTTTGGCATCAGTTAATTCGTGTTCACTCTTTTAACATGTTGATCTACTAAGGTAGATCCATATATATATATATATATATATATATATATATATATATATATATATATATATATATATGTGGACATTAGCACAGATAAATCTACATGATGGAATACATGTTCTATACTATTGAATGTCTGTGCTGGATGATCTGTACATGATCACCTCAGATGTATGTGTATCTGCCATGGCTTAGTGGTAAAGCACATCATCTGTGGTGTGCAGGGTCCTGGGTTCTAGTCGTGTAGAGACAGGTTATTTTGTTGCTGGGAAGAACAAGGGACATTGAATACGGTGATAGTAAGGCACTTTTAACCAGTTGTGTGCAGATCTGAGCGACAGTAAGCAGTGGTTATTATTTTGGAGGATCAGTATGGGTCATATAACTATGCATTAGAAGACAATACTATGCAAATGAGGTTGAAAATAGTGAATCCCGTTTATCCCCAGGGTGTGATGCAGATCCCAAGAGTGTATGTGTATACATAGCCGGGTGCAGGACTCAAATATAGGTGAAAGCATGGGGGGGAGGGTGTCAGGCATACTGTACGTACATTGGAGCCCTGTGCCTCGGGATTGCTCCTGCCTTAGCATGCCTAAGCTAGGGGTGTGTCTATACCTGCCTAGTGAAATTGGGAGGGACAACAGCAGTAGTGGAGTAGTCAAGGTAAACAAGCTGCGCAAACAGGTGATAAGTAGCACAATCAGCAGATTACATGCCCAGCCCGGACCAGAACACTACGGTAAAGTGACCAAGCACCATACACACAGGTTTCTTCCACACTCTACACCACCGGTGTATACATGCAGGGACATTTCTTGACACAATCCAACTAAATGAGAAGGGCTGCAGCAGGCAACATAGACCAACATGTGCAGGAGGTTGTTGAGCTGTGCCGGCCACACCTGACACATCAAACAGGCCGAGGGAAACCCATCCCAGTGGATACCAAGGTATGTGTAGGCCTAGGTATACTAGCCACAGGTACCTCCCAAACCACAACTGGGGATATCATGGGGATCTCACAGGCATCTGCATCCAGAATATTGCACCAGTTCCCAGATGCCATGTCACCACATGCTAGTGAGCACGCACATGTCCTCAACACATGTGAGGTGTTGACCAGCAATATGCGTCTCCTCCACCAAATGGCAGACTACCCTGGGATACTGTGTGCTATAGCCTGCACGCATGTATGCATCAAAGCACCACTGGGTGAGCAGGGTGGGGCCTACATTAACTGCAGGGACATACCCTCCAACAGCTAGGTCATATGCAATGGCCAGGGCATTATACTGAATGTGTGTGCTGGCTGCCCTGGAAGCTATGACGATTCCAATATATGTCATCTGACGCAGCTGTACCACACCTTTGCCAATATGGACATCCCCTACAGTCACCTAGTGGGGGATGCTGGGTAGCCACTGGAGTCATGGCTGATGACACCCATCAGCAATGCACCCACATCTGAACAACTAAACCATAATGAGGCACACGCACAGGCAAGACATATAATTGAGCATGTGTTTGGGATGCTTAGGTCATGGTTCTGGTGTCTGGACACATCCGGTGGAGCCTTGCAGTATTCACCAGCTACATGCACCCAAATTGTTATGGTATGTGCTATGCTGCACAATATGATCCTGCAGAAACAGTTGCAGTAGGAACATCATGGGGCAGGGCCACACAGCCCCCCACCAATGCCAAGGCCTATACAGGCACACTGTGACTCGGAGGAGGAACTACCTGAGCTGGACACAGTAGGCGAAAGGAGGCGTGCACAGTATGACCTGCCCTTGGCAAAGAGGCAACGCATGGCATATGCACCGACACAGTAGGTACCCAGGGAATTTCACCCTCTCTGACTCGCACAGACAGTAAAAGGGATGCCAAACATGACACTACCTGTGCTCAGCCATGTATAGGAAGTGCACTGTGTGCATCCGACATAGGCAGCCCTCCAGCACCATCCTCATGTCTGGCACACCCCCAAGGTAAGTCAATTAACCTACCAACTGGCAGTTGTATTAGAATGTGTTTTTACCTGTAGCTATGGTATGGATATGAGCATTACAAGGGAATTTGGTGGCCGTCTGTTAGGGCAGCAGACAGTACACATCCATAGTGGCACCATGACATCTGTAGCACATACCAGGGTCACAATAGTAGCCAGCAGTACACAGGGTGTCCTAACCCACTGCAGGTTATGGGCTGAACATCATGTGTGTCCATACAGCCCACACAAGTCTCATACAGCTGGACAGGTGTAGAGCAATACAGATAAATGCTATACAATGGCCTCTGAATATGCCCAATGGATGACCCCAACCCCCACAGACACACACACAGACTACAGCAGGCCAGGCAGTTGGATGTAGGTTGTGAAGGCTAGGCCATCTGAAACCACTATGCTGGTAATTAAAGCTAGGATCTGAAGTACACTGGTATGCATCTAGCCAGCAAATTAGGTAGGTCCACACACTGAAATGGAGTACCTGGCATACCAGTACAGTAGTAGCAAAAGTGTACAACTGTCAGCTGTGCCCCCCTTCCAATGTACACATGTGAAAGTCATGTGTGCCACCCCCGGTGCTGTGTAGGAATGTGGATACAGTTGGATGTCCCCCCACGCTGTGCAGAAATGTAGCAACAGTCAATGCCACATGACTGTTGGCTACCCTGCAGACACAGCATGCCACCTGTCAGTGTACAACGCAGGGGTCAGCACCACAGTACTTACTACCTGGACATATGACACATGCAATCCAGTTGACCATACTGGGCATGCTCAAACACATGAAGGTATGATGGTAATGTCAGTCGACAACATGCATAACGGTCATACTGGGCATGCTCACACACTTAAACACAAGACAGCCAGGTCTGCAAACACCAGTGGTCCGGACATATCTGCCAGTACATTGCTATACTGTTGGATGACTGTGCTGTATGGTATGTGTGTGGTACTGTCTATTGTCTGTATATATGCCACGGTGTATTGGTAATTCAAATCAGCTGTGTGCGCAGGGTGTTGCTACCAACACCTGCAAAGGATGGTTCTTTGTTTGCGGCCAGAACAAGGCCTTTGGATACGGAGTGGGTAAGGCACATTCCAGCAGGTGGGAGCGGTTGTGTGCGGGTTTGCATGGTGTTAAGCACTGCTGACCTCTGGTTACAGCTCCTTATACTTGTTTAGACTCCACATTTCTTTAACAGTGCAATACTCGCATACTGGTAGACAAACACACTTACACCCACTCGCTCCTTCACTTGCAAGTGCACCGATATTGGTGTGTGCATTTGTAACTCACACTGGGTGGGTGCAATCCCTTGTGATGCCTATTACATTGGACTACATGATTACAGT
>NC_056742.1:160746517-160749017 GCF_019279795.1 Protopterus annectens
GGTCAGTATGTGTAGATATGGCTGCGCCAAGCTAGTAGCCCGAATATGGCTGGATTTGGTGGACATTCAGGAATGGGGGTGGGTTGTGTGCTGTAGAGGGGATGATGGGTATTCAATGATGCATCCAGGTGTGTTGCAGTTGGATGGCTCAGTTCCGTCCAGACCATTCTGTGGGTATGTGCCTGTGACGTTTCTGTACATGTGTATCGCACATTTTAATATTCATATGTTTGTGTTATTGAGTTCTACAGTATGGCTGGTCAGGTTGTATTGCGGATGTGTATATCTGTTCTTTGTGTTTCTTTCTGATTCACCCGCTGCTCCCTCATACACCTCCAGTTCACCTATTGTGCATCCAACACAGTCTCGCCTTTGTGGATTATAATATTACCCCCCCCCCCACACACACATATTCCAAACACTCCATCCATCCCTTCTTTGGTTGATGGCCCATGGCACGGTTAAGTGAACACATTGCATACACTATATATGTTAGGTACCTGTATGGTTGTGAGGACTACCCTGGCATTTTTTACCTTCCACATGCTGTACATCACGCACATAGGTACATGCAAATACTTAATATAATATCTTTTATGACATGGTAGGTACACCCGGGTAATAAACTTTGACACATCCTGACAAGAATGGCTTGGACTGCATATGGGTGGATTTTGGCCGAATGCTCTGACCATTGGTAGGGTTGCCACCTTTTCGTATGGCCAGGATGGGATATATTTTGGACACAAATCAGATTCTACAGGGCAACACATACCCACGGTCAGTACAATGGATAATACTTTTGTTTTATGCCTATATGTTAGCTTATTGTTGTTATATGCTCCTTCTGTTTCGTTTACTTGCTTATTCTATTTCTTGTAACATGTGTATGTTACATACGGAAATAACTATTGTATGTGACTATTACATGTGATGTGGGACATAATTATGTCATACGGTCGCAGGATATTTTACATTTATAATGGTTTTGGTATGGACACAACTGCCCAGCTGTGTACTATCCCTCACAATGTGGGACAGGTAGTAACCCTGACCACTGGCCTAGACATTGCTATCGGCGGCACGCTAACATGATGCGTTTCACTTCCACGTGGTATAACTATCAACACTGCATTAGAATACGGGCACATGGTTTTAAATGTCATTTGTTCGAGGGATGGAGACTCGATATTCGCTAACATGCATTTGTGTTTGCTTCTTAATTTTGTGTTCGCAAGAACTGTCTTGCATGCTTTGCATACTTTTCAGTATCCACGGGCACTGACAGGTGTGATTACTACTGCAGGCCGACTGTAATATTCAGCATTTTAGGTTGCACATCAACAGCCGACATTTCCATGCTTCCGTGCGGCACTTCAACACGCCCCATGCACTCGCTCTCGTTTCCTATGTATGTGGCTGTGGCGGCAGCGCGCCTTCATTAATATGCATATGGCAGTACTGCGCCATCTGTATGCCACACGGTCGGTGCAAGCCTAATGCCGGCCTTGCGCCGAGCTTCATGAATCCCGGGGTTAGATGATTTTGCCTTAGATCAATTCTTATTAACTATTTTTTCAACAAACAATTCTGTCGCACATAGGGCTTGCAGCAGTAAAAGGAATAAATAATGTAGTATTACTGCCATTACCAGACCACAGTACTTTAAGAAATTATCGTGTCCAATGCTCATTTAACAAATCATTGTTATAAAATAAACTCTCTTAGTCAGCTTTTATTAATTACATTGCCTGGATTTATTTTCCTGGCTTTACTATAGTTTAGTTATCTTTTGAGGTTTTCCATGAACAAAAGCCCAAATAAAAAAAGATGTTGACATTGCAAAGGATTTTAAAATTATTGTTATTATCTCTATCAAGACTACGGAAATACATAATAATAATAATAATAATAATATTAATAATAATTATATATATATATATATATATATATGTATATACATATATATATATATATATATATATATATATATATATATATATATATATATATATATATATATATATATATATATATATATATATATAATTCATATAATTCCAGACTATATCATTTAATTTGGAGATGTTAATTATAACAGATTTCAATAATTTATACAGTATACAGACTGGATTTTAATATTCCGAGATATATCTCAAATAAAATAACTTGATACTTCAGGAAGGTTTAAATATTAGACATTGAAGCACACTATTTTGGATCAACATTTGTCTTAAAAGAAAATTTAATATCAGAATTAGTGATTCAAAAATCATCAAACAAAACAAAACAAAACAAGCAAACAAAAAAAAATCTTGTGGTGGTGGGTCCTGTATACCTCCAGTTGGGATACTTTCCCCTAAATCCCTTAAATTATATATATGTACTCCACTGTTGTACCACAATGGAAAAGAGAGCAACAAACCCTAAACAAGCATTATGCTGGCTCACAGAATACAAAACATTGCTACGGAAAGTACCACTATATTATACTTTTGAC
>NC_056742.1:160754017-160799017 GCF_019279795.1 Protopterus annectens
AGACAGTGTGGTTTTGGTGATGTGAAAATGATCATGTTATGAGGCTTTGCCAAGCAAGGTCATCCCAGTCTGAAGGGGATTTTTCAAATGAATGCTGAATTAAATTAGGACTTAAAAGAAGTCATAATTATTGATGTATTTAATTGTGTAGAAGAAAAAGGCTTAGCTGAATTTAAATTCTACCTTTAAATGCATTCATCATTAAATGGACTCCAAGTTTTTCATAAAACTATATGATAAAGGTTTATTATATTATTTTTTATTATTATTATCATTATTATTATTATTTTAACCAAGTAAGCCCACTGGATACAAGATTTCCTTGTATGGTGTAACTTACTCAGTGTGACAAAGCAGGCAAATAGAGGCTGACAGAATCACACCATAAATTACAGAAATCTATTGAGTAATATCACGTAACCTTAATCCACTGTACTAACTACCCAGATAACATTATTTTCTTGAAGCTATCATTCTGTATCCACAAGGAGTTCTTTCTAACCAAATGCATGTTCTTACTTGAGAAGATGCATCTTAATATAAAATGTCAGTTGTTAAGATTGTGCATTGGAATAAAGTCTAGTTATTTTTCCAGATAGATGTTCTCTTAATACATTATTTATTACCAAAAAAGTCAACATGTCATATGAGTCAGTCTAATAATAAAATATCTTTTACTGTAGCCTGAGCATTTTCAAAACATTTTATGATTTAAAATTGTGACTTAATATATCATCATATATCAGCAAAAGAATAACTACATATTAAATATTTAGTACACAGTTATGCATTGTTGATTTATCACTGAGCCACAGGCTAATGATGCTGATGGGAAAATCTGTGTATTGTATTAAATATAGGCACACAGTAAACTGTTCTTGTATGATCTGTTGCATATAAAAGTTGTCATATTCCTGTTTTGCTTCCCATGAAACTATTACTGATACAGTGTCCTAAGTGCCAACTGTCAGAGGAAGGTACCATCTGCAGCAGTCTGCACACATCAGCAATTAATCATTCTCGAGCTGCACAGAGATCCATTGATGTTAGTGCATCTAGTGGGCTATATAGCTTACAGTGATGGAATACATTGCACATTCAATGTTTGTTTTTACAATGCAGCTGTCATCTATTGTGCAGCAGAGTGGAAATACAGAAAATAATACAGTGGCAGAAAGTCTAGAAGAAATGTCCCTGTAGACTTGACTGCTGTTCTTGGTTATGTTTGCAGATCTGCATTACTTTCTTTTTCATCTGTTAAGAACTGTAATAATCCACATTGTATTTTTACTGTGCACTTTAAAATACAATTATTTCATCTCTGTTTAAGTTTCTCTAAAGCTGACTGGATAATACCTTAAACATCAATTTCCTCAAAAATTAAATGCATTTTTTATTACATCAGATATTATTGAGCAATGTCTGTGAAAATAAGGCACAAAGGTTAAGGCTATTTTGGGTGCTATGCTTGCTGCTAGCAAAACTGGTTTATGGCAGTATTACGAGTTTGTGTAACTTGGATCTTCTTGAAGTTTAAACATCAGGAGTCTATAGTTATGTACAAGACTCTTCAGCTGCGTTCCTACTTGGAGAAAATAATTACAGGTGGGCAGTAACTTAAAATTGTAATACCTAACAGATGCATTCAGTTGTCAATTTATTGGGCTAAGCTTGCTAATGTTTTAAAATAAAAATGGAATAGTATTCATTACATGTTTATAACAAAATATGTTTTCTGTGCATGTGATAATCATGACTTTCTATTTATTTAAAATATTACATTTTGTTTTAAAAACAACTGTAGAAATCCATACTTCAGTTTGAATACAAAATTATTTTCATAATTTCAGCTGAAACACTTGATGCAAACAATATTGTTACATTACTTGCATTAACTGGCATAGTGTATTTTGTCTTACTTACACATATAAATATAGATTTATCTTACTTATAAAAGCATAGTAACAACAAAGAGAATATGTTTTCTTGCAGATTATTTTGTGTAATAAGGGAAGATTATTATTGGGTTTAAATTTAAGTGTATAGCTAATTACTAGCTTTGTCTTGAGAAAAAAAAAACATTTTTATCCACAATGTCATTGTAGAATTGACAACACAATCAGGTTTTGTTTATTCATATTATCCACCTAGTCAGTCTCAGTTCTGAATTATTTTTTAAACTGTTTCTTTTTCAGTGTATGCATCATGTGACTGATACCTGATATTATTTTGATAATAAGTAGAAGAATTCTAAGTAATTTAATATTAACATTATTTCCTTTTTATGTTACTAAAGAGAGATTGACTAACTGAAATGAGAGGACAATACAAACAAAGAACAACCAAATATTGTGACCCATAAAACAGTTTATGTAAAGAATAGAATTTCACTGAGCACTGTTATAAAACATAAAGCAGAGTACAAGCTTAAAGTTGTTGCAGATATCAAAAGGAACTGTAAATCTTTCTTCATTTATGTCATAAATTTAAGAAATAATGGCCAACAATAAACAGAGCTCATCCATAATTATAAGTTCATAGGTTCGTAGGTGTGTACTATGCTAATGGCCGTGGAGCCCTTACAAGCCTAGCCCATAGGATTACCCTGGAATCGTGCCACCTGACCTTAGTTCCAAGTGCCTCTGTCGAGTAAAGCCACTGGGGTGATTCCTGGGGTGAATTTTCTATTTTCCATCCACTTATCAAGATTTCTCTTGAAGAGGGCCAGTCAGGTGCTCTGTCTGACACGTATGGGAAGTTTATTCCAGGATGGCAGTCTCTGGGTTATGGACCTGTCCCTCCAGCATGTTCTGTCGATTGTGGTAATGAGTTTGAGATCTCTGGAGCATGTGGTGCGGAGGGAATGGGATTTCTTTAGATATAGCATTTCTAACAGAGCTGGGTCAGACATGGCTTTGTAAGTCAAGCAGAGATCACTTTAAGTAGATGATATGAGACAGAGAATAGATGGAGTTTTTTGGGTCAGTCCATATAGGACAAGTGTTTAAGGCTTGGATCCTCTTTCTGAGGTACTTTTGCGGTCTCTCCATGTATTGCAGGTATCTAGTGAGGTACACGCCAAATGGGGCACTTATATATCTCACATTCCTATCTCAAAGATATGGCCAATATATTACCAGACAAATTTAGTGCTACCTTTATCCCATATACCTCCACTGTTGCTCCCATTATCTAGGGATATTTATTTTCCCCTAAAATCAGCTGAAGTAAATATCAGAATCTGTACAACAGCTAAACATAAAACTTCCATGGGGCCATGATACATATCCGGTCACAGTCTTATCTGTGTCACGTATGCACTATGCAAGAGCCTTCTTAGACTCTTCAGCTTCAGCCTATCTAAAGGGTTTGCACCTGATGCATGGAGAACAGCCACACTACCAAGGGGGGATTAGCATCAGTAAAGTTTTAAATAACTCTTGAAGGATTGGTTGTTAGCAGTAGATAGCTGTATCATGGAGTACAGAAACACTTACAGCACATCATCTTTCCTGTAAAATAAACCATGTAGGTTAAATACAGGTTATGAAAAATTGTTCCTAATTTTGGACCTTTGTCTCCCTGCTATTTTTTGCTTTGCCCCTGAGCCTCGAGCAAGGAAGTTGAGAGCTATGCCAGGAGCTCTTATTAGTCAAAGACAGAGTGAAAGAAAAAAAGAAAGAAAGTGGAAACATTACACAACCTCACTGAATGATTAGGAAAACTGTTATTCTTAAAGAGACACCAAATGATGAAATATCAATTATTTACAGAGAAATGGGCATTTAGTTTAGTTTTATGAATGTTTTTTAGGTTCATAGGTTCATAGGTTCATACTAGGCTATCTGCCCAAGGGCATTTATAAGCCTAGCCCATAGTTATGTGGCTTTCGCCACCCCTTTAGTTTGAATAAAACTATGCCTATTATTTTGCTGTGCCTCTGTCAAGCAGTGACACTGAAGTAATCCCTGGGGTATATCTGCGATCTCCCATCCATTGGTCAAGATTCCTCTTGAACAAGGCCAGCGAGGTGCTCTGCCTCACATGTACCGGGATTTTGTTCCACAGCATAGGGAGTCTCTGGGTGATGAATTTGTCCCTCCAGCACGTTCTATTAATAACCGTGTCAAGGTTTAAGTCTCCCACCCTTGTGGTTCTGAGGGATCTAGATTTTTTGAGGTGAAGCATATTCATCAAATCTGGGTTTGACATGGCCTTATATGTCAGGCACAGGTCACCTCTGAGCAAGCGGTATGAGACTGAATAGAGCTGGAGTTCTTTCAGTCGGGCAGCATAAGACATATTTTTGAGACCCTTTATCCTTTTGGTGAGGAACTTTTGGGGCCTTTCCAGCTGCTGCAGGTGTCGGGTCAGATACATTCCGAATGGGGCATTGTACTCAATCATAGGTCTAATGAGTGATGAGTACAGGGGGCGATGACCTCCCTTGATCTAGATGTGAATCCCTTCATGATCAGGTGGACAATGTAGAAGGTTTTCCTAACTACTTTAGCAACATGAGTGTCAAGCGAAGGCTACTGTCAACCTGGGTCCCCAGATCCCTGATGACTTCTTCTGTGCTCAGTGGATTGCCACCTATATGGTAGCTAGGGGTAACCTTGTTTTTCCCGAAGGGTATGACTATGCATTTCTTGGAGTTTAACTTTAGGCCATGGCTCTGGCACCAGTTATCCATTTCTGTGAGGCCCTTCTGAAGGATATCTGTGTCAGATGTGTTTTCGACTATGGCGCCCAGTTTGCAGTCATCTGCAAACTTTGTCAGCCATAACCCTCCTGTGTTTGCTTGTACTTCAGAAAAGTAGATGCCAAACAAGAGTGGACCCAGGACTGAGCCCTGTGGGACACCACTTGTGACAGGCTTTGAGTCTGACATGGCTCCAGCAACTCTGACCCTGTGGGTTCTGTCACTTAGCCAGTTTGCAACCCATCTTGTGATGTATGGGTTTACATTCAAGCTGAGAAGTTTTTCGATGATACCTGAGTGGGGTATTGTGTCGAAGGCCTTTGCCAGGTCGAGGTAGGCTGTATGGACTGCCTTTCCCTCATCAATGGCCTTGGTGACTGTCTCGAAAAAGTCAACCAAGTTTAAAAGGCATGATCTGCCTTTGACAAAGCCAAACTGGGTTGGATCCAAAGTCTTCAAGTTCCCTATGGCTTTATTTATGAGTTCCATTATGATCCTCTCCATGGCTTTGCAGATAAGGCTTGTCAAGCTAATGGGACGGTAATTACCAGGGTCGGTGGAGGCACCGCCCTTGTGAAGTGGGACCACAGTCGCCGTGCGCCACTCCTTGGGTACGTATCCTGAGGTGAGGCTAAGATTAAACAGCTGTCCTAACTGCGGGTTTAATTCCTCATTGAGTTCGTGGAGCACACAGCCGGGGACACCATCCAGTCCCATGGATGCTGTGTTTTTTGCCTTGGAGAGGGCAGTTCTCACCTGGGCGTTGGAGATGTTTGGGGGGCTACAATCCTCTGGTATAGATATCTCTCCTTTGGGGGGGGTGAGAAGTTTGCACTGAACCTGTCAGCCAGTATGTTGGCAATGTGTGTAGGTTCAGTAATCTTCACATCATTTTGAACTAATTCTGAGCATATCTGGGAGCTTCCTCCTAGGTTTCTAACATAGCTAAAGAAGGCCTTATGATTGTCTTTTGATTCCTTGGCGATTTTTCTCTCAAAATTTGCCTTGGATGATTTTATGAGAGCTCTTAGTTTTTTACTTATAATGATCAAAGGTGTCTTACCTTTCAAGGATTTTGCTCTATCTTGTAGTAGCTTCCTCCTTTTGTTGTAGAGCTTGTTTATGGCTGGGGTCCACCAGACTGGATGCTTGCCTTTAGTACAAAGAGTCTTAGTTTTGTTTGGGATTGCCTGATCCATGCAGTCCTGTAGGTGCTGGTAGAAGGCATTTGTAAGTGATTCAGCGGTTTGAGTAATGTTTACCACTGGCTCAGGGGCCTTAAAGGAGACCACGCTAGTTTTTAGAAGTGTGAAGTCGGCTTTTGAGAAGTTTTTCACTGTGGTCTTTTTATTTCAGGTGGGGGCGGGATGAGGACCTCCAGCGAGATTAGTTTATGATCTGATCTCACCAGTGAGGGGTATACTTCCAGTGTTGAACATTGTGATCCCATGTTCGTGATGATGAGATCAAGTATGTTTTCTCCTCTTGTGGGGATGGTGACTAGTTGTTCCATGGCATTTGAGTTTATGAACTCCAGGAACCTTTGGGCTAGAGTGTTTGGGCTTGAGTAGTGTTCCCAGTCTATATTAGGGTAGTTGAAATCACCTAGTATGATGGTGTTTGGAGATACATTTATCCTCCAATGTTTTCAGGAAGGCCATGTGAGGTTCCTGAGTTTGAGAGGGTGGCCTGTAACATGCTACAAATTGCAGAGCAGTCTTGCCTATGGTTAATTGCACCTGGATGGTCTCCAATGCATCGTGCATTGCCACCAACCTTGAGGTGTGGGTGTCCTTTATGAATATGGACACCCCCCCTCCTTTCTTGGTGTTGTCCGGATTTTGGGGCGGAACGCATGATATGAGGTGAAACCTGATAGTGCTGGGGTGCTCTCAGGAGCCTTGAACCAGGTTTCTGTCACAGCACAGACATCGATGTTCTCCATACTGAGAAGGGCCTCGAGTGCGTGCATCTTGAGATTGAGACTTCTGGCATTGAGCAGCATTACCCTTAGTTTTTTCCTTTTTGTGTTCTAGGGTGGTAGGTTTAGAATTTGAGCCTTGCCTAAAAAGGCACTATGGGGATGGCAAGAGCCTTTGCCAATATCCGGAAGCCTAGGGTGACAGGTGCAAGCCGTCCCTTGAAGCAGCATGGCTTGTCCAGCATGTCATCCCAGGCAGACAGACATTGGATCCCCTTTGAATGACACCAGAATTTAAGCCAATTATTAAAGCTGATCATCTTATCACTGTATTGTGGCATCATTCTAGGTGAAGGTAGGATACTGCTCAAGGTCAGGGTCATACCTGCCTGGGCTACATAATCAGAGAGCTCCTCAATGTCTCTTTTCATGTAGTCCAAGGAGGTACGTCTCAGGTCGTTGACACCAGCGTGGACAATGACTGAGTCGTACTTGTACCTGCTGTTGAGAGACCTGAGTGCTTGCGTTATGTGGCGGATTCTAGCGCCCGACAGGCAGCTTACTGTGACCTTCTCCTTACTCAGTCTGGTGAGCAGGACGTCAGTGTGTCTGACTATGGAGTCACCTATGACAAGTATGTTTGGTGTTGTATTTGGCCTTAAGGGCAGTGACTGCTTTGCACACTGATTTTGTTGTTTATGTGTTGTTTGTGTGGTGTATTGAGTTTGCAGTTGCTTTTGTGTCTGCTTTGGAGGCCTCTGCTGTT
This sequence comes from Protopterus annectens, assembly GCF_019279795.1. Lineage (NCBI taxonomy): Eukaryota > Metazoa > Chordata > Ceratodontiformes > Protopteridae > Protopterus > Protopterus annectens. The sequence continues at coordinate 160,761,410 of NC_056742.1, forward strand.
TAGGTAAATTTTTACTCAGAGCCTCCGAGTATGTCTTAGTGTGTTTATGTGTTTGATTCAGTGGTGTGGTTGAGTTATGTGAGACTGGTATTGTGGTGTGTGTAGTTGCCTTCTCCTCCTGCCTGGTCTTGCCAGTCCTGAGTTGAGAGAGCTCAGCCTCCAGTCTGGCTAAATAGCTGCATCTCTCACAAGTGTTAGTGTTACGTGGGAGGAGGAGAGGGTTGTCCGTGTACATGAGGCAATTGTAACATTGTCTCAGAATTCCCAGATTCACCAACTGGGCAGGAGAGGACGCCAGCATCTGACCCTTCGACATGCTAGAAAGAATTATGAGTTGGTATGAGACAGAAAAGTAGTGGGCTTAGCAGGGAAGTGGGCACTCCTGGGGGGTTTTGCTAGTGAGAGATTTGTATAATATAGGAGTGCTTGACCTGCAAAGAGAATGCTTATAAGACAAGAGATATGCTTATAAGACAAGTGCTGAGCTTTTTGAGAAGAAAAAGCTATTTGGAACAAGTGGTGCACTTTTTAGTGAAGGTGTAAACTGTTTAGGTTCCTAATAGAGCAGTTCTAAGGGAAAAATTGAAGAACAGACTTTCTGGAGCCAGAAAGAGTTTAACCTTGTTTAACCGGCGTTGCCCGATGCTGCTCTAGTGGCAACTCCGCGCTAAATCGTGCTAAAGCACGTTAAAGCGTGCTTGATAGCAGGGGCTGGAAAGAAGCAGGAATAGACCCAAAATGGACAATAAAACTACAGTTTCAAGTCAGTAACCACCTCTACGGGGGGCAGGGAAGCTGCTCAATGTTATTCACTGCCACTGATCACAGAGAGACCCTCCTTCAGCCCAAGCAAAAATGGCCTCACAGAAACTTTCAAACAGTTCAGGAACAGCAAGCCTGTAACTGAACTTTTTTAACTCAGAAAAGTGGGAAAAAAGCAAGATTTTTTTGTTTGTTTTTTTACAGAGATAGCAGAGGTTCACAAGTAATATCAAGTTATAACAGTGCAGTAAATGACCCCACACAAGAGTGCTAGGTCAAGGACAAAAAATATGCAAGTTTTAAGAAAAACGATTTAAAATTAAGTGCAAACAGGAAATTCAGCAAACAGCTTTTGGTTGTGCTCTAAATACAGCTACTAATACAGAAATCAAGTTTAACAAGCCAGAAAATGCTCAAGCTAGGCAGCTATGCAAAAAAACTTAGCAAATAAACAGAGAAAAAATACTTAAAATCTCAAAAGTGGCTCCCTTCTTCTCTCAGCGTTTTTTCCTCTTGGAGGGTGCTTCACCAACAGCCAACAAGCCTGAAAAGACGCCCAAACCACGAGGCAACTAGGTTTTAAGAGAGGAAGATGAAGGAGTTTTGGAAATGACCCCTAGTGGCCAATAAAACTACAGTTTAAAGTCAGTAACCACCTCTATGGGGGGCAGGGAAGCTGCTCAATATTATTCACTGCCACTGATCACAGAGAGACCCTCCTTCAGCCCAAGCAAAAATGGCCTCACAGAAACTTTCAAACAGTTCAGGAACAGCAAGCCTGTAACTGAACTTTTTTAACTCTCAGAAAAGTGGGAAAAAAGCAAGATTTTTTTGTTTGTTTTTTACAGAGATAGCAGAGGTTCACAAGTAATATCAAGTTATAACAGTGCAGTAAATGACCCCACACAAGAGTGCTAGGTCAAGGACAGAAAATATGCAAGTTTTAAGAAAAAAACGATTTAAAATTAAGTGCAAACAGGAAATTCAGCAAACAGCTTTTGGTTGTGCTCTAAATACAGCTACTAATACAGAAATCAAGTTTAACAAGCCAGAAAATACTCAAGCTAGGCAGCTATGCAGAAAAACTTAGCAAATAAACAGAGAAAAAATACTTAAAATCTCAAAAGTGGCTCCCTTGATATACCTATTTGGAAAAAGAGATTAAGTTAATAACAGATCACAAACTGCTTGAAACATTATTTCATAATTCAAAATCAGAACTCTTTCTAAGAGTAGAAAGTTAGGATTTAAGATTAGTGTCACAACACTTTAGAATTTTATATGCAAACATGGAGAAAAACAAAGTTAATTACGCAGTGAGATATGCCATGATCGTAGAAAAAATGGGAAAGACATTAAATATTGAACAAAAAATTATGTTAAACTGATAACAAGATATAAAGTGCTAAGGGTCAGAGTCTAAGAAAAAGAGAGGATGAAACTGAAAATAATCAAGGGGTGCATACATGTGCAACAATTCCAAACATCTGACAGACACTCATAGTTTTACAGTAATCATCAATTGATTATAGGCCCAAAGTCCTTTACGAATTACTCTCCTTAATATTATAATTATATTTTCTTGAACCAATATAGCTATATAATAATATCTTAACTATCTCTTAAGGTATAACATTCCTAATATTTTTAAGAACAATAGCAGAAAAAGAATAATATCACATCCATATCATGACCAGTAAAGATCATATGTGATTGCAAATGCAGATTATTCTAGAGTATTGAGAGCAAAAATCCTAGTCGGAGTGTTGAATATTTGTTGGGTTAGTGTGACATAATGCAGGCACTATTATATAATTATAAATTAAGCCAGAATAACACCATGAGAAAGACAGTTCACCAATCCACATATCTAAAGTGATTAAATTATATTCATCTGATAGAAATATTGATTTATTTGCCTTTTCAAAAATTCATGTTGTATGTTGGCATTAAAAAATAATGCACCATGTTTACTGCTGCTGAACTTGTAAATCTTACCTCTGGAAATGCAGCAATATAAGTACTAAGCAAGATTTTCTCTATCTCTGACATAGCAGTTACCATCAAATCCACCAGTTGCCAGCTTTTTAAGAAGAAGAATTTCAGTGTGTTGATAATCAAGGTATCAATCAGAGAAAAATAACTACACTATTTTCTTTCTGGCCTATTTTTCCCACTAGTGAAGAAGGCCTTGATGACACCTTTTCAGGACAATATAGTGGTGCCTGATCTGTTCGCCAGTTCATGGTATGCAATTAGCATCCATCAATGATGTGCTGAGATAGTGCCAGGCATCTGTCGTATACTGATGACCTTATTATAAAGCTGCAAACAAATGCTTCTGGTAGTCCACATGGAGCAAGTAATGAAATATCTTAGTTTTTTGGATGCTCAGTTAGGGCACCTTGCAGGTATCAATGTCATCAGATGCAACAGCCTTTTTGTAGATCACTAACCAGAAAATAATAGCTAGAATTTTGAGGTCAATCATGTTTCCAGTTATGACATTGCTTGTGTAATGTTAAGGAACTCAGTATTTATTTATTTATTTTTATTTTAATTTTGTTTACCGGGATGGTCCGACTGGACAAGGTCCGTTTACAGCGGAGGCCCGGGGAGAAAAGCTCCAGTTTAATTAGGATAACATATTACAGTAAATAAACATATAATACCATATGTAGGCAATAGTATCTATTGAACAAGAAATTTCTAGACGGAAGTCAAAAGAGTAGACATTTGCAGTAAAAAAAAAGTAACATTATCTGTGGTGAGGTCAGATACTGGACTACACCATTGCTGAAATTCTGAAGTACAGAACCGGAGGTTGAAACATGGCAAACACTGCTAAAATGCCTTGTATATGATTCCACAGTATTATGACTTATGCTATAGGGTGATTCCAGCTTTCACAGGTTTAGTCTGGATATTGCATAAGAACCTATTCACTTCCCACACTACCAAGCATGTGTATTTCACCTTGCAAGTGTGTAAATACGTGTATGATGCTGTGTAGAACTTTCCATGAGGATCTACTAACTAGTCTGAAGCGCAGACTGACAGAATCATCTACCTTCAGAATAATCACCATACCTAGAAGCTTGAATCTGCATGGTAAAAGTGCAAATGGGCTGCAGAAACCTTCATCACAGTACAGAACAATTCATAGAGTTGCAACTGTAAAACAAGCTACAGGCAATTAATTTCTAAGCTGATGGGGAAGGTGGACTTTTTCACAATATTAAAAAAAAAAACAAAAAAAAAAACAAAGAAAACAAACCAAGAAGAAACTTTACATTATGGAGGGTGTGATGTCCACTTCCTAAATGTTATGCACTTAGTTTACTTAATAAAAATTGAACTGTAATATATAAGTTTAAAATACGTGCTCCAAAATAATCAAATAGAAAATAGTAGATAGTCCACAGATGAGGTAAACACTGAATGTCCTTTATTGAAACAAATAAACAAGTGATCCTAGCTGAGTAAAATGAAAAGCATCAAAAACAGTTAGAGAGTGGTTCTGTCAAGAGCAATAAAAGCATTAAAATCATTCCTTTAGCCAAGTCACATTTCCCCCTTAACACCATAGTGTAAATAGAGACTCTGCTACCTAAAAATGAATCTAGAAAGCGAGAGACAAATATCTCATTTGTATAGGCTAACCAACTAATCAAAACTTTATTAAGAAACCAAACTAACTAAAAAAATGACTGACTGATTAACAAAAAGATCTACCAATAGACATCTACCAAAATAAATATTAATAAATATACAACTTTTAACAAAGATTGCTTTCATAACAAATAAATATCTGTGGTCTGTGTGCCAAAATCAGAGAAAAATAACTACACTATTTTCTCTCTAGCCAAAATCAGTTCATAATATGAATGAACATGTGTATAGATATACAAGCGAAAACTTAAGTAGTATGAAAAAAACATAAAAATAATTGCTAAGCTAAAAATACGATGATAAATATTAAGAATAAAGCACTAAGGCCATGGGGATCTGTTAAAGTGTGGCATCTAACTAAGAACACAATGTATTTAAGAGTGTAAGAGTGCACTGAAGAGTAATTGCAACCTTTAAAAAAAAAAAAAAAAAAGACTAGGCCCATACACATTGTGTGCACTATCAGACTCACTGCCTAAAAGGAAAAAGAAAAAATGTAACACAATATTGTTTGTGTCTTTCGGCTTTTCCCGGTTAGGGGTCGCCACAGCGGAACTCTGGTCCGCTAATGATTGGCAGTTGATTTTTACGAACCTGCTTGCCAGGCCTGACGCACAACCTTCAACGAAGGTATGCCCATTCATGCATGTCTCCACGCAGTGGACACTCTAGCTGAGAATCGAACTGGACAGCGTACGTCTTCCTGGAATTAGGCCTGCTTTCAAATGAGAGTATGTGGAACACATCTTTACATGTGCATAGGACATGCATACATGCATGTGTTTAGTTTTGGGAAATCTCTTCCAGTTTGTGCACCTTGCAAGTTGAAAGCCTGTCTCTATTGTTTTTTTTTTGTTTCTTTTGTTTTTGTTTTTGCTTTTTTTTGTGGAACTGTTTGCAATCTTGCTTAGAAGGGCATGGTTTGGGTCCTACAAGTTGGATAAACTCTGTTAGTGGGGTATACAGACAAGGAGGTATTGCATGAAGTAGAAACTGGGCAGAAATAGTCAACACTGTCATGGTAACATTATATTTTCCCTACACACAATATGCCTCGAAAGCAAAACTGACAGAAAAGTGGCATTTTCCTGACAAAAAAAAATTTTGAAAAAGCTAGCTTTCTGATGTGAAGATAAAGTGTTACTGCAGGCCCCCAATCTCTATGGCTGATAGCTCTTCAGGCAGGATGCTGATGACTGACTCTACCAAGTCAGTGCAGAGCAGGATGTTGTGGTGGACATCAGTGCAGCTGGTGGACAGGACCACAATTATAAACAGGTGCAATTTAGGACCAACATTACTTATTCTGCAGAAAAACATTATATTCACCTTGCACTGGAAGATGGAGCAATTGGGGGAGACTGTTGGTTGACCCACCTCTTACAGAAATGGAGTCTATATCGGCCTGCAACAGAGGCCCATTCTCCTCCTCACCATGGTGTGGTGTTGGGAATTGGATTTGACCTGCACCATGTCCCTAAGGTACCCATCAAAAATGCCCTAGATGTGTATTGTCATTCATGTGTTAACTTATGATTGCCATCCATGGATTACATGCAGTAATAACTTTATCTGTTGTAACTATTGATGTTATTATGGAATATCTCCAGGAACATAAAATATAATTTTTATGTTAAACAATTGTGTTTTGGATAATATATGAATGAGAGTTACAACCACTGACAGCACATGTGTAAGATAAGTTATTTTCCTGTACTGTTAGTAGGCACTGTAGTACTTAATCTGCACTGTGAGTATGTTAGTGGTGGTGGATTATACTTATAATAGGCTTTGTGCATTACTGTGTTAACATACAAAAGTCTATCTGGTACCACAACCATGGAGCATTCACTGCCTGATGTTGGTGCATTGTCTGCCTCTGATGATGATGGTTTAAATCAGCTGGGATGTTCAGTGAGTTCAATGTATTTGCTGATCACACATAATATGCCTACTGCATTCTCAGTACAGATATTGGACACAGCCTCCATACCTGCACTCATGCAAGACATACATCACACCAGGAGGACAGGTTTCTCCAGATATTAACAATAAGTGAACTCTGATAAGGTCTGCATGAGGTTTTTTGATGAGGGGGTGAATATATGGAATTGTGTACTTATGCTCATCAGTGACACTATTACTGCTTTCAATGTGAATTGTCTGTGTTAATTTGTACAACCCAACATATGTGCAGGGCCATCACAGAGACAGCGACTGCCTGAGTTTATATGGATAATACAGTGTGTAAAGGATAACATCTAGCAGTGTATGTCCTATAAGTATGGTTCCTATTGGTGTACACAATGTTCTCTCATGCCTATCTGCCATGGAAGAGCCACCTCCATGTAACCAATCAAGTGTTAACTCCACAGATTGTGACCATCATGGCCAAGATCACAGTTATGCAATGCTAGATCCTCCGTGGCAGCAATAGTTGTGGAGGTACATACAGTGCAGAATGGCATCCCTGAGGTTATGGTAGTCACAGCAGTGCCATGTCTGGTAACAGACAATATTCCTAGTCAAAGAGCACAGCAAAATCTACCTAAAGCCATGTTATTAACTATACAACTCATGGTTAAGACAATGTTCATAGGCAGGACACAGATGAAACATCCAGCCATCTACCATACATTCTGTGGACATGTCCAGTAGATCCAGGTGCATTGTTGTAAATTCTGCTGAGAATGAGATCTCAGCACATGCACACACACCACTACAGCACCCAGTGCTCCCACACTCACACAACCATTGACACTGGCTCATCATAAAGTCTTTTAACATGTATTCTTCAAGTCATCCTTATCCCTGCAGTGCAGTTGCACTGTTCCATTTTCTGCAGGAGTCACATATTTCCTAATGAAAGACATGCATTCTTGTGCTTCCTCCTCCATTTGTGCAGATAATGATACTGGTACCTTGCCCTTTATACTTTGTGAAGTGAGTTACCTGTGCCTTAGCATATTTAATCCAGCCTATGTGTGGGTATGTATAGTCAGATTTGGTGTTTTCATGCATAACGTTTAGTATAGTGTATATGCTGTGCTATTGACTGAGGCTCTGTACAACCTATTGCCTCTTCTAAGGCCATGCCATGCTGTGCCCAGCTCTGTCAAGCGTGGTTATTTCCTGCTGATTGTCTTGGTGATAGCTTATTTTCAATATTAAAAAAATAAAAGAACTAAGGAAATCATAAGCAACACAGCTTAAATGAAAGAAAAAATGGATTAAAAAGGAACTGAAGTTATGCAAACAGTAAAGAAAGAAATTAAAAGAGAATAAAGCTCCAGGGATTATTGACTACTTCCAGATGTCTACAACCTATTTCAAATAAAAGTTGTACAATTAATAGTAAATATAGCCACTAAGAGTCAAAATAAAAATTATATTCTTCATTCCTGGAGATACTGTGTAATAACATCAATATTTAAAACATGTAAAAATCCTATTAACTGTGCATCTTATCATCCAATCACTTGATTAAATGTAGAATACAAGATGATTACTTCCATATACACTGATAAAATAAGAAATAAAATCTCTCACTTGACGCATGAAGCTCAAGCAGGTTTCATTATCAATAGACAAGCCCAGGACAATATAAAAAGAATAATAACATCAAGAGGCTATGTAAGAAGCAATGATGAAGATATGGACATTTTTAGTTTAGACACAGAAAAAAAAACATGCTTATAACATCGAGCATGCAGAACAGCAATTTTTTTTCCTATGGAAAAAAATTTGCTGTTCCAAAACACATACACACAACACAAGCACACCAAACAAACAGCAATCCACACACATACGCCTAAAATCTTACATCTAACCCTACACTAAACTGTACATACACCACTAACTATCCACTTACCTTAACCCAAACCCTAACCCTAAGGTCCGTCACTATCTTACACTCACTTCACCCGCGCCCTAATCCTTACTCATCTAACCCTCACGTCCACACAATCGCACACTTACCTGACCTGCACCCTAACCCTAACTCACCTAACCCCCCCAACCCTCACGTCCACACAATCGTGCACATACCTAACCCACTCCCTAACCCAAACTCACCTAACCAGTGCCCAATCTCACACTTACCTGAACCCGACCCGTAACTTTCCACCACAGTGCTGAAAATAGCAAACCGACAGAAACGGACAACCAAATTCTTTCCCTAGGAAAAAAATTGTTTTTCTGTAGCTTCGCTATTTTCAGCGTTCGCTGAATAGGGGTAAATATTAGAACATTTGAAGTTTTGAAATTTCGATGTTCTAATATAGACCCCCTCATCCCCCTACCAATGTAGTTTGCCTTAGAAAATCCCCCAGTCCCCAGTGACTAATATGTTACAGAAGGGAATGAAGTATAACACTGCTGTCCAGCAAACAATTTAAGCCCAAATCCCCTCACTGTCAAGACCTCAAACAGGAAAGGGCATTTCATAGAGCTGAATACCTTTTTTATATCAGATGGCCCTGCACCTGCACCCAGTTTTCATAACATTATAGGAAGGCAAGGGCAGGCAGGACCTTTTACTGTTCTTTTAAACGACACTTTAGCCAATAACTATGGATCTAGATTTATAAGACATATGCGGCAATAGATTCCCATGTCTGGCTTCTTCTCTGGCAATTTTGGTAGAACTATAATAACTGCTTGGGCCATGGAGGGATGACTTCAGCATCAAGCCTAATTTGGTCAAACAAATAACAAAGCGGTCATATGAGGTTCCCCTCCATATTCCTAGAATTTATTTCAGAATCAGTTGTGCCCCAGAGATTTATCATGTTGTAAAGCTGTAACTAATGCCCATCTTTCAGCTTAAAAAATGTCATTATCTAACATCTGCTTGGTAAAGCTTCAAAAGTTGGAATGCTAGATGTCAAAGGGAATCTTTGACTACATCCTTGTGTAATGTGTCAGGTGTATAGATTACAGTAAGGCTGCCTGAATCCTTTCATTATTGCATCATCTTGGTTCAAAAGAGAACATTAACACCTTTTAGGTTCTGGAACTGATTATCTTCTTTCTGTATGAAGCACCAAACTATAAATTTAGAACTTTTCTTCACATGCAGCGACCATAAATTATGCTTTTACTTAGTTCTGCATCTGCCTAGGAGATATTTAAACACTGAATCTCTGTAATTCATGTCACCTAGTAGAATCACCCTAGTTGAGCTGCTAAGTCGTTTAAAATAGGAAAGATTTGAAATAAATGTAATCTTTGATTCTGAGGAAGTCTGATACAGATGAAAGTGTTTAACAAGTTACGATTTGAAATGTTTGGTCACGCTAAAGGATATTTTCTTTTCTTGGAGGTATGGAGATCTTGGGGTTGGTCTATATAAATTTAAAGTGTGTTGCAGTTGGATGGGGATTTTTTCTCTGCAGAAAAGAAATTTAAAGGATAAGAAAGATGTTAAAAATTCAGTCTTCTCCTGTCTTTTTGGTCTTATTGGCACTCTGTATTTTCAATTATGACATTTCATTATGGAGCCTGTTTAATCAGTTTTTTCATTAAAGTTTTTTCCTGTTGATGATATACAATTGGACTGGATTGTATTCCTGTATTACCACAAATGTTATGTCTCAACATATCCTTGTTCACCCATCTTTGGGTTACTTGTGGGAACAATATAAGGGATAAAACCTAACATGGGGATGTAAGGTTAAGCTGCATAAACTCTTCACAGTTTAGTAACCTAGTAAGTACATATGAACCTGTAAAACAACAGTGCATTGTTGTGAACCAACTTTGCTAACAGTAAGTATGACCCACAAAAGGAAATTAATGCAGTCTCCAGTTTAAAGTATGTATGTATATATGTATGTGTATATATATATATATATATATATATATATATATATATATATATATATATAAAAAATATATATATATATATATATATATATAAATAAAAAAAAATATATATATATATATATATATATATATATCTTTTTTATTTAGTAATCAGCAGCAAAAATGCATTATATCCTAGCAGAACCCCTACTGTTTGTGATTTCCCAAATGCTTTTCATCAGTGTGTAGGAAGCCACACAGCCTTACCAACATCAGCATCACAGTCATCTAAATTTCCTGCTTAACTGAAACTGAAATAAGGGTCATCATTATAAGGATTTAGAACTTCAACATCAGGCGTTAAACCAACAACTTGGACACCACTGCTATCACTAGAAAAGAAATGCAGTCCTCTGCATGTTTCCGCGCGCTAACTAGATAGCTTTAACAGACTCCTTACATGACATTAGTGGTCAGAGGTATTCCACAGAGAATTGCATGGAGGTGGCAGATAACCCAATGAAAAGTAACACAAAAAGGGAAAAAGATTGCAAACCATGGAATGATTATGGTTAAACCACACAATGGCACATTACAATAATTAAACAACCATGAAATTAATAACAGAGACAAATAACTTTAGTAAGATGCTGAGGTTATACGGTTATATTTGGAAATGCCTTATTATTAAAATCCAGTAAATATATGAAAATGAAAGGAAAATATATTAAAAAAAGGTGCACATGCCTACCATCATAGGATCATAGGATCATAGGAAGTTACTAGGCTAATGGCCCTAGGGCCTTTACAAGCCTAGCCAAGTTACCCTTGATTCCATGATCAGCACCTATTGACCCTGTCCAAGAGGGACACAGGTGGAACCCCCAGGATGAATTTATGGTTACCCATCCAGTCGTGTCTTTGTTTATCCAGGATTCAGTGATTCATGTTGTATTAAATGTGTTCTGAGAATGAAATCCCTTGAGAGGTGATACTGAATTATATGTAATCATATTTATTTAATGTATTATACATATATATGTTTTTATGAATTATTATATATATATATATATATTATTTGTTTTTATATGTATTCTTATATATATGCATATATATCAACTCAGTGTATATTTTAAAATGGGGTGAATTGGTTTACTTATATATGGTTTGTTACAGAAATGTTTTAAATGTTGAATGTATCTTTAAATGTTTAATGAGATGATGATGTCACTGAGAGAGTATTTTATATATTGTAGCACTTGCAACTTTTGTTTGTCTGAAGAAGTTCACTCATTGGCAGTGTTTGAAAGCACTTACCTTTATTTTGTATAAAGTGTTTTGGAGTATACCCTTGCCTTTGTTGTTTTTCCAGTTTGTCGTGTTTTTTGGTCCTGCATTTGAAGAGGGACAATGAGGTGCTCTGTTTGACATGAAGTGGGAGTCAGTCCCAAAGGTGTGGTAATGTCTGGGAGACAAATCTGTCCCTCCAGCAGGTTCTATTCATGTCACATACCAGGTTAAAGTCTTTAGGGGGAGTAACCCGCATACCATTTCACTTGTGGTTATGCAGCATTTCCAATAAAGCATGGTCAGAGATCGCTTTATAAGCAAGGCAGAGATCACCTTTGAGTGGTCTGTATGAAACAGAATAAAGTGACAGTGATCCACATAGGAAATGTGCTGAAGACCTTGAATTTTCTTTGTGAGGAACCTTTGTGATCTCTCCAGTTTCTGCAGGTGCTTGAAAAGGTACATACCAGAAGGGGTATTGCACTCAATTATTGTCCTGATGAGGGAAGAGTACAGGGAGGTTATAACTTTTTTTTCTGGAGGCAAGCACTTACTTATGAGATGAGCAATATAGAGTGCTCTTCTTACCACTGTGGAGACATGATGATCAAAGGTAAGGCTGCTGTCAACCTGTGTGTCCAGGTCTCTCACCACTAAGTGCATACGTAGGGTGCTGCTATTGATGTGGTAGTTAGCAGAAACATCCCACTTACCAAAAGGGATGATAATACACTTTTTGCACTGAGTTTAAGGCTGTGACTTTGGCACCTGTCATTTGTTTGCTTAAGACCCTCTTATAAAACATTGACATCATTTGGAGATTCAATGACCGCTCCCAATTTGCAATTGTCAGCAAAGTTTATCAGCCACAGACCTTTAGTTTTTGCTTGTACTTTGGAAAACTAGATTCCAAACAGAAGTCCCAGGACAGATCCCTGTGGAACACCACTGGTTACGCATCTGCTGTTTGGAGGTGGATTCCCCTATTTTGACTGTATGGGTTCTATCAAGGAGCCAATTTGCAACCCACCTAACGATATAAGGGTTGATACCTAGCTGGGTGAGTTTGTCAATGATGCCTGAGTGAAGAATAGTGTCAAAAGCCTTGGCTAAGTCTAGGTAGGCTGTATGCACATATTTCCTCTTTTCTAGGGCCTTGGTGACTGTCTCAAAGATGTCCACCAGGTTTATCAGGCATGAGTAGGGTCAAGTGTTTGGAACTTACCTATATCTTTGTTGATAAGGTCCATGATGATTTGCTCCATGGCCTTGCATATAAGGCTAGTCAGCTAATTGGTCTATAGTTCCCAGGGTCAGTGGAAGTATCACCTTTGTGCAAGGGGATAACAGTGGCCATTTTCCAATCAGCTGGGACAAAGCCTTTGCTTAGACTATGATTGAAAAGACTACCCAGTAGTGTTGGTAATTGTTGTTGGAGGTCATGAAAGATGCAGTCAGGGATATTATCACATTCCATAGATACTGTGTTTTTGGCCTTGGAGATTTTGAGGGGACAGGTGGTAAGGATGTCATGCAGTATGTGTGGGGGAGACAGGGGAGTGAAGTTTTCACAGAACCTGTTGGCTAACAGCTTAGCTATGTCAACAGGCTCAGTATATATGGTATCATTAGCTACCAGTTCAGTGGAAATCTGGACCTTTCCTTTTAGGTTATGGATGTAACTAAAGAATGCCTTAGGATTGTCCTTAGCCGAGGAAGCTAATTTGAATTCATAATTTACTTTGGAGGACTTCACAAGAAGCACTTGTTTAAGCTGAGGAGGAAGTGTTTCCAGTTTAGGGCCTGCTCCCTCTTACTCTTATAAAGCAATTTCTTCCTTTTATTGTAAAGTCTGTTGATGACAGGTGTCCAGCATGGAGGTTTGCTCTTCCTTGAAGAGCTTGTTTTGGACCTGTGTGGTATGGCCAAGTCAATGCAGTTATATAGGTGTTTGTATAAAGCACTGGTGTAGGACTTGGCATAGTTACCCGTTCTGTCTGAGGGGGGGGGGTGCAGTTAAGCAATTTATACCATCCCATAAGAGGTTATAATCTGCTTTGGAGAAGTGTTTTATTCTAGTTTGTGCCGGGGGGGTCAGGTGTGATAGTTTCTTTGATTGAGACTGATTTGTGGTCAGATGTCACTACTAAAGGCCTCACAGTGGGGGTGATACATTGGTCCCACATATTGGTAACCACCAAAACCAGGATCATTTTGTAAAATATCAACAAACATATGAACATGATGAAATATCCTACCATTGTTGATCTAATGCAGACAAAATGGTGTTATGTTGTTTAATAAACTCTTCTTCCTACCTTTACACACCACTCCCTCGGCACCTTAAAATTTGATGCTCAGTATGGTTTAATTATGTTCATATTCCTTGCAAATCTATTTTATTTCCTGTAAGGTATTATCATCAATTATATCAATTTAACTAGAGTATTTAGTACATAAAACAGAAGTGTCCATAAACAGGAAGAGAAACTTTTAACTTTCAAGTACATTTCTGTTTATTTAAATTTTGCTAACTGGATAGGTGGACAAATCAAATTTATCATTTTCAGTCACAACTCAAGTCATTTGTAGCAAAATGGCAATAATTTAAATTGTCAGTTTAATTTCTCCAAGTCTTTTGGGTTTTTAATACCATGACGGGAATTGACCATGTTCCTATGGCAAAGTATGAATAAAATTTGTGAAATTAGTAATTGTTTTAATCTTTGATGTTAGCCAAAAGTACTTTTTCAGCACCTGCAACATGCTTAGAATTGACTCCTTCTGTAATCCATATGAAGTTACATGTATCGGTAGCATATATAAGTAAAACTGTAAATTATTTTTCATCAGACCCATTGCTCCTACTAATATTACAACTTTCCGGGCATCTGTCTCCCACATTGCCCTCATTTCTGCCTGCAAATCCTAGTATTTTATGACTTTGTGTCTCTCTGTACAAAAGACACTACAATAACAGGCAGTAGCAAGTTTAATGATCAATGCTACTTTTGTCTTCATTTCATGGACTACCATAACTGGTTTTCTCACATCTCTTTTTTGAACTATTGGTAATGGGTAATCCCATGTGATATAAACTTTATCATTCTCTGTAATGCTTTGTGGCTCATGTTTCCAGTGCTTCTCTATAATTAGTGTATCACAACCAACAACAAATTGTTCAACTGTTTCTAGTTTTGTTTCAGAGAACTTGCATTCGTCTGTTTCTCCCACATGTTCAGTGGACTTTGTAAACCAATGTGTATGTAGTCCATTATCCTGGGCTGCTAATATTAACATTTCATCTTTTGGTTTAAATTCACCTTTCCTTAACTATTCATGCATCAGATATCAATTGACATGAGGTTTTTCAGGAGTTTTATGTACTTGCAACTATATTTATGTCTTTTCTACATTTCTTCCCTTCCCGTCTGATCTTTCTCCTTATATTTTTTTTTTTTTTTTTTGGCAGATTCATTCGCTACCTGAATTTTGTCTACTTCTGGACTGGTTTGCTTCCCTGCTTGGTACCAGTATGCATCCGCTAAACTAAGCAGGGAAGTCACCTTAGATTTGTTCTCTTCATGTTTCAAAACCTTCACTATGTTTGGATTTGATGAAGTCAGTAGATATATATGCAGTCCTTTGCTTGCTGATTTATACATGTAATCAATTTCAAGGATGCCCATACCTTCTTCAGAACAAGGGATATATAATCATGGTATACGCAGTTTTTTGTATATCATTTGATAAGCACAAAGTTTTTTTCTTGTTTTCCTGCCCAGATGATCCAAAACCCCAGTTAGTCACCCCAAAACTGTAAGTTAGAACAGGAAGAGCAGATTGGTTTGTAACCTGAATTTTGTTCCTAGGTGTCAGGGCAGTTTTCAGTATTAATTTTAGTCTTCTAAACTATTCTTTACTGAGTTTTGTTCACATGTTTTATTGTAAAGCCTCCATCAATTCCCAAACGTTTATACATTTCCTCCTACTCAAGTTCCATTATACCACATTCCTGTCCCAGACTGATATTATTTTGATGCTACATCTTTCTTGCTTTAAATGTTTCTTTTGCACATTTATCAAGACCAAACAACATTCTTATTTCATCTGAAAAAGTTTGGACCGCTACCACTTGTGTTTTCACCTCATCTGATGAATTATACGGTTTTAAATCATTCACAAAAAGAAGATGAGAAGCCTTTATACTCTGTTTTTGTCAGGGAACCATTTGCAATCATGACCTAATTTGTTAAGTAGACAGATTAATGGGTTAAGGGCAAGACAAAAGAGCACTGGTGATGAGGCATCAGCCTAGAATATCCCCATTTGAATTTTTATCCCTAGGATAATAATTTGTCCTTTATTGTGGTTTCGCTGCAAAGTAGATTGCCACTGTTTCCTGATCGTTGTAACATAACTGATTGATGCAGGGTGTATCTTATACATCTGTAAGCACTCCTTTATCTATGAATATGAAATGCTGTCAAATGATTTTCTATATATGATCAATTAATGCAATACTTAGAGTCTTTCCACTTTTTTACAATTCTCTATTATAACTTTAACAACAAATGAACCTTTGTTCCATATGACTTTCCTTTGTTACCCTTATTTACTATTGCTATGATTACATTTTCTTCTAAATGACTATAAGCTCTATCTGCATCAATTACAGTATATAGTTTATACATTTCAGAAGGCAAATTATTGGCCTATAGTTTTTAGGATAGCTTGCAGGTTCACTCACATGGAGGAGTGTATTTTGTCCTATTGTTAACAAGATTGCTGTCAGGTCATGATGTAGATATAAGTAGTTATTTCTCTGGGCTAAATCATCATGTAACAATGTCAATACTTTTAGCCAGAAGTTAGGTACAGTATCTGGGCCTGGGGTTTTCCATTTAGGAGCTCTTCATAATTGTATTTCAGTTTCTCTGGCCATTGCTTCATCCCATTTTAAATTCATTACATTAGAACTTCTTAATGTTTCTTTTACTTCTCCCATCCATTCAGCATCTGTGAAATGTTCCACAAGATCTTCATAGAAATGTTTCTATTTCTTTTTTGGAGTTCTTTCTATTCCTTTTCCTTTGTTTCCTAGTTCTCTTTAAAACTTTTTTTGGATCATCAGTGAATTGCTGATCTTGCACTTTTAATTTATATTTATCTGCATATGTCCTAAGTTTTTCTGCATGTACTGATATGTTTATTTTATTGTTTGTGATAGTGTACTATAGATCCTGGTCTGATTTAATACTACACATTGCTTTTATCATATTTATCTTTCTAAATACTTTTGCTGATCTGTTCTCTCTTCTATGCTCTTCTAACAGTGACACTTCTTGTCTTGCTTTATAGTTTTCTCTATGCATTACTTCCATGATAACATTTGATTTCTTCTCTTCCTTTCCCTTATTGCCCTGTATTGTTATGGTAAGATATTAACTCTTATTAATTTAGTTGCACAGTAACATATCCCATTTAATTCTGTTATATTATAAGAATGTCTGTTAATAGCCGTGGTTACTGTTTTCATTTGTTTTATCAGACTTCTAACATTTTGGTTCTTATTGGCTTTCTGTAATCTATTTATTTCTTCTATCTTTTTGTCTGTCCATCCCTATTAAGTTAAGCAGCTCTCTTCCCTTAGATCTTTTTCTTCTAAACTGAGGGCACATTCTTTATTTTCCTGTGGACATTCTACAGAAAGTTCCAGAACATCTTCTTGTGACATATCTCTTCAGTTGCATCCTGTGTTATCTATTGCTGTTTCATAAGGAAACTCACTGGCCTATCAATCCAGAGTTGCCACCATTTCCTGTTCAATCCCTTGCTGAGTAACCCCATCTGAACTTCTGTACTGGTTTTTGATGAAGGCTCCAGAGTATCTTCATGTAGTAACTGATCAGATGCTTCCCATTCCACCTGTTTCTCCTTAATTTGGGCACTCACTGTTCCGTCCTGCTGTGACATTACCTCGCTAATACATTGTCCCCTAGTGATATTTATTTCATAAATCTAGGATAACCACTTCTGAAGTCCCTAGGGGACAATTTATTAGAGCTTCTAGGATGACTACTTCAGATGAAGTATACAAAGATGAAGTTCTTAATATTATTTCATTGTTTTTACTAAGAGGTTGTGATCATGTTTTTTTTTGTATGAAGTATCTGAAGAGGTTAGTAACAAAAGAGATACTTTGTTTAAGCCAGTATTATATGATGGTTAAATATAACTGTGTAATCGAGACAAGATTAATTCTAAATTATATAACCCCACCTTTATGTTAGACATGTCAGTAGGCAGTTCATTAGAGAGGTTGTTAGAAAGAATTGGAACATTTTAGAAAACAATTCAGATTTATTCCAAACAATAGGTAACAAACCTAAATTTATATATAAAAAACATCATTGTTAGAAATGTTTGCTTAAAAGGGATAATACTGAAGTAGAGACTTTACACATCACAACAAATAAAGGGATGTATGCATGTGGTATGTGCAAGGTTTGTAGATTCATTTACATTAGCCCTTGTATAGCTTTAGATCATATGGAATACAGAATTAACATTACAGGAAGGTATAATTGTAAGAGTATAGGGGCAGTGTATATTGCAAAATGCTCCAGTTGTTCAGCTTTTTATAAAGGAATGACCACTCGTAGTTTATAAAAGTGTATAAAGGAGCATCTTTATTCTATAAAAACTAAAGATTACAATAATGGCTTATTCAAACATACCCTTACTTGTAATAAATACAAAAAAGTTCCTTTCTTCAGTTATAGAACAGGTTCCTTCAGATATGAGAGGTGGATGTTATAAAAATATGTTGGATATTGAGACAGGATGGGAGATCAGGCTTAGTGCAGACTGGTATCCAGGACTGAATGAGGCAATAACTATTAAGTGTTTCTCGAAAGAAAAATATTAAAAGTGAATAAACATAAATAACTGCAACTTTGATATTTGATTTTATGTTTCTTATTTTTAGTTTGTGTGATATGATGAAATTTTTGTACATTTGAATCTGTTGTTTTAAGACTTAATTGATGTTTAATTGGAAGTATATTTTTATTGTTTTTGTATTGTATATACTCAGGTGCTTTATTGAGTGAAATGTTTACTGAAGAAGTCTTTAGAAGAAAATGATTAAATAAGTCTGATGCTAAAGATGAGTTTTTATTTCTTTTCCTAAGTCCATAATGCAGAAGTGTTTTTTGAGTGAATATTTTGGTTTGAGATACCACTTGTCATCCAGTCTTGTTTTAATATTCTCACACTTTCTCAGACACTTCTTTTCCAAATGGCCCAAGGTTTGTTGGTCCATATAATGTTTTTTACAAATCTGTTGTGTTAACTCATTACAGCTGAGTAACATCTCCAGGCATTTTGCAGTTACCTCCCACTGCACCTCTAGGTGTCAAATATTGCCTGTTCATATTTGCATTAATAATTCCAAAACCATGTTACATACAAGGTATCAGAATATTTTATCTTGATGCATATATGATGGCAAACACAATTGTATTGATATTTGACCTCTGTCAATGAGCACTTGTTAGAACTGTAAGGTGATAATTTCATTTTTTAAAGGCTGAAGCCACACCCACTGGGAGTTAAAGGTACATACTCAAAAGAACTCTACTGGAGGGAGTGAGTTAATGATCACAAAATCTGATGTTGTTAATCTTCTTTCCATTCATCACCAATGGGTTCGGTTCCAAGCCCTTGGAACCAAGTCAGCCTATTATCAAGCTCACGCCAGCCAAAAAAACATCGAGCTAAGATTTTACCCACAATGCCCTTCTCCCTGTTACCTCAGATCTCGTTTGCTGCATAGCTGTAAAGCCGAGCTCCAACCGAGCTCTAGGCTAAGTGGACATTTTTTGATATTTTGTGAGAAAGTTGTTTGACTCTCTATTATTGTTAGTGATTTATATTCACTGATCTTCACTTTTATAGTTAGATTTACCCGGTTTTCACTTTCCTTCTACCCATTTGGTAATCTTTTAAGTACCAGTCTTGGTACAGCGCTCTCTCCTTACCAGTTTGGTATTCCTTGAATACCATATCTGGTATTCCTTCCTTCTCTACTTAATTGTGTGTTTTTGCTCTTGGGATAGATACTGTGTGTTTTTGTTTAGTTTTAGACTAGACTAAATAGGATTTGACATTGTATTTAAAGATCTTGAATGTTGTTAACTTGTCATGATGTCTGACAAGAAGGGTACTTCAGGTTTCAAGTACTGTACTTTGTGTAAGGGTATGCTCCCTAACAGTGACTCTGATGATGATTGTGTTTATTGCTTGAGGGTGCCCCATCTTTTGGGGCAGCCTCCCTGCGTAATTTGCCAAAGTTTTAGCCAGTGCACTCTGAATGAGCACAAGAATAAGTTGATTTTAAAGGGCTCACTTAAAACGCTCTTTTCAGAGGCCCTTTCTGCAACAGAGGTCTCAACCCCTCCTAGGAAAGATAAAAAAAGGTCCCATTCAGTTCCCTCTTCACCCTCAGGTGACCAGGGCATGTCTGTCAAACCTAAGGTACAAAACCTTTCTTTGTAGCATAAGTCTGCCTCGTTGGCTCTGACATTATCTGCTCCAGGCACTAGTACTGTTACTTTATCGGCTCTGATACCATCTTCGACACAAACCATAAACCTGCCTATTATGACTTTGACTTTGGCATGGTGCACACCTTTGATACCTATCTCTTCAATAACTCAACCTGCCATGTCCCTTTGGCACCGAGCTCTATTACGGCTCCGACTACAATAGATTTAACTCCACTGCTTCCGGTCCCCAAACTTGAGACTTCGGTGCCGGTAGACCCTGCACCATGGACCCGATACTCTCTGTCCATAGATCCATTCTTGGCCAAGTGTATAGCCCATTCCGAGATCAACCAGACTCCCCATTGGGAGTATCCACTAGATCCACCATGAGTCTTTCAGAACTTGATGTAGTGCATCTTATGGACCAGCTGCTGGCAGCCAGGGGGATACTAATGCCCTCCAGGACCCACCCCATATAGGATTTGGGTTGATCTCTCCATGGACTCCATCCAATTCTCCTCCTTTGACCACCTCAGTTCCAAAGCCTTCTGCTCTGATGTCTCTCTCAGAACCCACCATCTCGGTGCCAGTAGTAGACCTCACTTTGGCTCTGGGAACATTCTTTTGGTCCTCGGTTCCCACTGAACCAGTCTTTCTTCAACCCCGTGATTGGGCTGCAGGCTCTTCAGTTGGTGGCATGGTTCCGAGTATTTCTTCAGTTCTGTCCTCGGTACCTGGAGCTTAGTCTGCTTCACTCCTGCTTGAGGCTCCATCCTCTGGAGTGAGTTCAATGAAGTGGGGTGCGAGCCTTGTTCTGAGGTTGTCCTTCTCATTTCCAGGCTCCCATCCCTCTTCGGGCTGGCCTGCTTTCTGTGCAATGGAGAGGGATCTTGCTTCTGGAAGCATTCTGCCAATGTCACAACTCCAGTTTTCTTCCCCTGAGCTACAGCTGCCACAGTCCACCTCCCCAGGACTCTGGGTGGGGAAGCTGCAGGAACCCACTGTACAGTGTACCCACTTTTCCGAGTCCTCCTCAGAAGTTCCCATTGAGGATCTTCTGTGGAAGAGATCATGCAAGAGAAAGCGTGTAGACTCAGCTGAGGAGTCTCTTACAGAGGATATGGATTTCAATGATGGTGAAGGGTCCCCACAGCCACATCCTGATGATGTCTCCTTTGGAGACATCCTTGAAGTGTTAAAACAGAGGCATGACTGGAAGCCCACTAATCCTTCTTCTGAGGAGTCCGTGTTCCTGCAGGCTTTCCATGCCCAGCCTTTTACCTCTTGGCTGACCACGCCTGCAAATGAGCTAGTTCAGCTTATAGTGCAGCGTGTCTGGAAGAACCATGACTCTGTTGAGGTGATACCTCAGAGACCCGACAAGATTTTCTCCCCACCCGAGGAACACCCACATTGGTCCAGAGGTTTACCAGTTGAGGGTATGGTTGTGGTAGTAGCCATTAAAAAAGGAACAAGCTGAAGAGAGGCCTACTGTCCATCCACCCAACAGAGAGTCCAAAGCCATGGACAGATTGGGGAAGTGAGTTTTTGCTTCAGCAACCTTTGCCATACGGTCCCTGAACTACTTGGCACATTTTATGAGGCTCCAAAGAGACTTAATTTCCAAACTCTCTGGAACACTCACAGAACAGGTGTCTGACAAGGTGAGGGACAAAGTTGCCTCGCAGCTTGCAACCCTGGAATCAATCTCCAATTCATCCATGAGGTTGCTTTCACACACAGCCGAAGGAGGGGCTAGAGCTGCGGACTCATGCATAGTTATGAGGCTTCATGCCTGGATGCGCATTTGTGACTTCATGAATCCCTTCAAGTCTTCCTTTTTGAATGCTCCCATCGAAGCATCTTCCCTGTTTGGCTCCAGGGTAAAGAAACTCTGGCCAGGTGTGAGCAGGATGGTAAGACTCTGTCTGCCATAGGCCTACATTTTTTCAACCCTCAAAGTTCCTTTTCCAGGAACCAGAGGAGTGGGAAGATGTGGCACAAAAAATCTCAGGGTCCTTCCCATGCCACATGTGGTGATGATGGCCTCAGGGGCAAAGGGGGTAACAATTCCGGAAGATGCCCCTGTCAAGACAGGGGGGTCCACACAACCAAGGCTCCAGGGACTCCTTCTCTGGACAGCCTTACCAGTGCTCCTGAAGAGTGGCTCAATTGCTTGCCTCTGGAAGCAGTCGGGGGTCATTTCTTTCTGCACCAACCTGCCTGGCTCTCTATCACCATTGATCATTGGGTGCAGAACATCATTACCAGAGGTTACACTATTCCCATCATATCTTATCCAAAACTTCCAACAAAACTTCTCAAAGTTCCACTCAGTCAGAGGGAAAAAGCAGCTTCAGAAGTAAAAAAGCTGTATCAAAAAAGAGCCATCCAACTAGTCCCACCAGACCAATGCAGATCTGGATTTTACTCAAGATTCTTTTTGGTGCAAAAAAGACAAGGGACTGGACACCCATCCTGGATCTCAGCAGTTTGAACAAACATGTCACCCAAACCAAATTCCAAATGGTCACGGTTCAGTCCATCCTCCCCTTTTTCAGGGAGGGTGATTGGATGTGCTCAACAGATCTCTGGGATGCGTATTACCACATCAAAATGGACAAATGCTCCAGGAGTCTGCTTTACGTCTGGCTAGAAGCCAGTCATTACCAGTTTTGCACCCTGAAGTATGGTCTCTCTACAGCCCCCAGAGTGTTCATGAAGTGCATGGCAGGGGACACAGCTCACTTGAGACTGCAAGGATTCTGGGTGTTTCCATATTTGGATGAATGGCTCCTTACCACCCCCATCAAGCATCTTCTGGTAACAGCTCTGCAATATACCCTTCCTCTGGAAGAAATTTTGGGAATAACTGTGCAATGGGTGATACTCTGTCAAAACAAAGTCTCAGCGAGAGATGTTCTTCAGGCCCTAGGATCCATGGCAGCCTCCATACCAATAGTGCCACTTGCAAAACTGCATATGCAAATCCTCCCATGGCTTCTTCTCTCTCAGTGGTTCCAATCATCAACCCCTATATTTTCAGATCCGGATAACCAACTCTTGCAAACAGGACCTTCTTTGGTGGATGAGGTCAGACACAGATCTTTGGACCCACCCATTCCAGCCTCTCAGCCCAAAGCCATTGTGACAACATATGCTTCCCTGATAGGGTGTGGGGGGGGCATTTCCTGGGAAAGACAGTCCAAGGAGCATGGTCCATGCTGGAGGCTGACTTGCATATCAATGTTCTGGAACTGAGAGCAGTGCTGTTAGCATTGCAAGCATTCCATCTGGTCCTCCCCTCTGGAATGATTGTAATTCAGTCAAACAATATGTCAGTAGTCTGGTATATCAACAAGCAAGTAAGAACCGAATCCTACCGCCTGTGTCAAAAGACCATGAGAATTTGGCAATGGGCAAAAGATTCCAATGACTGTCTAATAGCAAAGCCTATCCCAGGGAGCTACAAAGTGATTACAGACAAGCTGACCAGATGTATTCACTTGTCTCATGAGTGGTCTCTCAATCCCGAAGTAGCGGCAGAAATTTTCAGCCATTGGGGCCAGCTTTGCTGTGACCTGTTAGCTTCCCCTTCAAACAACAGATGCAGCAGCTATTTCACCCTATCCCCCCTGAAAGGGGAGTCCCAGAGGGATGCTCTGATTAACAATTGGCCCACGGGACTTCTCTATGCCTATCCCCCCCATTCCTCTAATTCCACAGTTCTTAAAGAAAGCCATTCGGTTGAAATGCAATGTGATCCTCATAGCCCCTTTTTGGCCTCAACAAGTCTGGTTCCCTTTCCTTTAGCCTCATCTGTTGTACCCACCATGGATTCTGGATCCCATTTCAGATCTGACCTCTCACCCCCTAGGGTTGATGCATCCAAATCTGTCCAGTCTCAAGCTGACAGCTTGGTTTCTCCACTTCCACTAGTTGCCAGGCAGGATGACCTCCCTTCTCCTGTGCATGATATCATTCTGGCTTCTCATAAACCATCCAGCAGAAGACTATATCAGGACAAATGGAAAAGATTCTCTATTTGGTCAAAGGAAAGGATGCTAGATACATATTCAGCTCTAATCACAGTTGTCTTACAATAACTGTCTAAGTTTTTTGAAGATGGAGCCACAGCCTCTACCATACGAGCACATCAGGTGGGAATTTCTAATTATCATAATGGATTAAATGGCACTCTGCTCATATTACTGTGTTTGTGCAAAAGCTTTCTCAAAGGAGTATCTCACGTTTGACCCCCAATCAGACAACCTATAGAGCCATGGAACCTCACACTAGCCCTCCAGTCTTTGACCCAACCCCCCCCCCAAACCTGCAGAAAATTGTGACATTGAATTCTTGTCATGGAAATCTCTCTTTTTGGTAACCATCACATCAGCCAGATGAGTTTCAGAGTTGCAGGCATTGTATACCAAAAGACCCTCCCCAATTTTCCATAAGGACAGAGTATTACTCCGGACGAACCCATCCTTTCTTCCCAAAGTTGTTTCTGAGTTTTCCATCAACCAGCTTATTGATCTTCCAGTATTTTTCCCTTAACTTTTCTAATAAAGAAGAATACTTCCTACATTCTCTGGATGTACACAGGCAATCGTGATTCTACCTGGACAGAACCAAAATGATTTGGAAGACTGACAAACTATTCATTTCCTTCTCTGGGCCTAGAATGAGAAACTTTGTTTCCAAGGTCACTTTATCAAAATGGCTAAGGGACTGTATACATTTCATTTATTCATTTGCAAAAGAACCTATGCCTCAGAATATTAAAGCCCATTCCACCAGATCTATGACAACTTCTGTGGCCTTCCATTCCAGGGCTTATATGGATAACATTTGTGCAGCAGCTACTTGGGCTAAACCCCACACTTTTATCAATCATTACAAATTGGATGTGGTCTCCAGAGGGAGAGCTGCCTTTGGCTTAATGGTTCTCAGGAACATTCTTCCAGAAGAGCCACAAAGGATGATAAGGTAGCTGGGGATTCTGTCCCATTGGTGATGAATGGAAAGAAGATTAACAACATCAGATAAAGAAGTTATGTCTTACCGTAATGTTCCATCTGTGTTGTTCATCTTCTTTCATTCATCACTTCCCACCCTCCTTCGCTCGCCAAAGGCTCCTGGCTGATCCTTTGGGTCCTAGTGGTGTCTTAAGGTATTTGTGCAGAAATGGCCTCTGCTTTACTTGTATAATATGGGCAAACTTGATCTGAGGTAGCAGGGAGAAGGGTGTTGTGGGTAAAAGCTTAGCTCGAGAGTTTTTTGGCTGGCGCAAGCTTGGTAATAGGCCGACTCGGTTCTGAAGGCTAAGTACTGAACCCATTGGTGATAGATGAAAGAAGATGAAAAACACAGATGGAACATTATGGTAAGACATACCTTCTTTTTTCATTTTGATGTTTTTGACAGCTTTTCTTGTGCAAGTATTTTTTCTTTCTTTTAATTTCACTTTTAATCTTTTTGAATATCTTCTATCCAAAAATTCCAATCTTTTTGCATAATAGTAACAGTACATAATTTCTTTCTTATCCTCAATCGTCCAGTCTATCATCTTTATGGCTCTTTTTTGGCCTGTCACTTTTTGTGTTTTTTGTGGACTACTGCTTCCTTCAGCAACTTGGGGGCCATCCTCCCCTGATCCTCAGCTAACCTCATTCTAGGAAGGTTTCCATGTCTTGAGAACTCTACACTGTCATTTTTTTTCCAGTC
This sequence comes from Protopterus annectens, assembly GCF_019279795.1. Lineage (NCBI taxonomy): Eukaryota > Metazoa > Chordata > Ceratodontiformes > Protopteridae > Protopterus > Protopterus annectens. Next base: position 160,787,221 of record NC_056742.1, read on the forward strand.
CTAGCACCAGTGCGCCTACCATGATTGGGTACTTTTTTTATTCTGCGACTTGTGCACCCAGCTTTCTTTTTTACTGTTTGTCCTACTTCTGTCCATGATATATGCTACATGCTATATGCTATATGTTATATAAAATACAGTCCATATATCAGTGTAATCTTGGTGAGATTTTGTAAAAAAATCAGAGTCCACACTGTGAAGGTATTCACCAAGACATACAGATTAATTCAGTTCCAACAATATTACTCTTCATTGCCTGCTAATTTTTATCATCTCTCCATCCAGACCCTAAACATTAAATGCAGTATGGAATGTGAAATGAATACACCACTGCATGAAAAATATTAAAGAAAAAAAATGGTCTTTCCTCTTGTTGCTGTTGGAAAAAGGGTTTACCTGCTAGGTAAAAGGCGCTCTGTGAATTGTTTGTTTTTGTCTACCTTAAACAGTTAAATTTTGAATTACTATGTTAAATTGAAAGAGGACTATATCAGCGACTGCTGTGTTTAAGGATATTGATGTGTTTTAGTTTTAGTATTAGGAATAACTAAGCAAAAGTTGCGAAGTGTCTTTTGTTACCAAACTGCTCAATCATTAGCGACTGGTCTTTCCAGGGCAACAATGAAGTCTAAAAGGTGTTGTATTTATCCTAAATGATAGAGTGAGTCAACACACAAAACGACTGTGTTTGTTTCATTAAACTGTTGGCTCAGCGTACTAACAGGTCTTTATATACTTGTTGGATAGCAAATAAGTTTTAAAGGGAGTTCAATCCCCTGATATAGGCTCTGTTACACACAAACTGCATTGAAACCTGTACCCTAACTCTACTTTATGGCTTTGCAATTTATAACTTTAAAAGCAAGCTGAATGTTTTTCTTTTTATTTGTTCAGGTACTGCCCTGTAACCTCCCCCGACCTCCCTCTCAATATCGCGCTAAGGAAGAAAGCGATACCTAAAGTGTAGAACAGCTCAGAACTAAACTATCTACCAACAGCCCAGAACTATAATATCTACCAAACACCTTCATCTACAAGGTCAATATCCTACTAAATGTGAAAGTTACTAATGTAATTTACATTGTAAAGTATCCCCTAAACTAGCGTGCGAACTGGTTTCACACACAGCAGTAAGACACAAACAATAGTATCTTCTCCTCACTTAATTGGAAAATTAGTGTGAATTCTGAGTAAGAACAGTGGAGCTAGTCCCAAACTATAAGCAAAAGTGCAGCTACTATTATGCTTCACTTGTAGAGCCCTGTAGGAAGGAAAAAACATCTACTAGTGTATTACCTGGACTTGCTCTGTGTGGAGTGGGATTAACCCAGCTCCGCTCACCCTCACTGCGCTCGGGCTCGCTCCGTGCCTCACCCTGCCCCCGTATCCCACCCGCCCCAGTACCCCTAAATTTATACTTAACTAACCACACCCCTCCTTTAACTCTAGCCACTCAAAACTCTTGGCCCACCTCTTTCCCTGCCCCTCCAAGTCCAACAGGCTCACAAATCACACTGCCTCACTCCCCACCCCGCCTCTCCCCCAACCAATACCAAACCACCTACACTAACTATCTTATAACCAATCAAGCAACAGTATGAAGTCCTTAACACCCCGTATCACCATACCAGCCCAAAAAACTGTAACTCTCACCCTACCAATTCTTATCACACTATACCTGCTAACTATATACGAGTCCCAGACACACCCAGGTTTTCATTATCCAAAGTACCAAACTAGTACTCCCACATTTCTGATCAATACTAATCACCCTACTCACTACCTAATCAACAAAACACCGCTTACACACTTCCACTACTCCTATAAACCAAACATAATCTACCCCAAGTCCAAAAACATAGATAAACTACTACACAAACTGATGAAGCTAATAATGTATCTTAGAAAAAACACAAATATAGATGGAGACATACACCCAAACCCAGGCCCACCATCAAATGACAGTGCAAATAAAACATCCTTGTTTCCAAGACCTCCTGACTCCCTTCTTATTTGCCACCTTAATATTAGAAGCCTAAATAATAAAATTCATAATCTACATGCTCTTTTAGCAACTTACCTCCCTGACATTATGTGTCTCACAGAAACCTGGCTCAAACCAGAGACCAAAGATAACGAAATCCTGCCACCTGGCTACAACATATACAGGACCGATCGCCTCAAAAAAAGAGGTGGTGGTACCACTGTGCTCTTCAAAAGCACACTCAACGTTACCCTACACCCCACTCAGCCACCGCAAATACCCAACGTAGAATTAACAACCCTAAAACTACAACTAAATAAAGAAAAAAGTATTAACCTAATCGTAATCTATATTCCCCCTGGGAACAACTCTGACACTCTTGAGAACACTCTAAGTTGGCTGACAAATAACTTCCCACAAGAAACCATAATTCTGGGAGATGTCAACATTGACTGGAATCAATGTGTGTCAGAGACAGACCCAACCAATATCAATCTCCATGGCTTCTCACAAAATATTACCACCTCTACTAGAATTGGCAGCAACAAACAAAAAGAAAGTATCCTAGACTGGATACTCACTAACCATAAACCCAAAACTTATAAATCTGGGAACATTACTAATGAGCTCAGTGATCACCTCATTACTTATATGGTAGAAAGTAAAAGTGGTAGCTGCCACCTCCCTGTACTCAGGACTGTTAGAAGCACCAAACATTTTGACATCTCTAGATTCCGAAATGAGCTGCAGCCCTGTAACTGGTCAATCCTAAAGCACCTCCCACTAGAAGAAGCTGTAATAAAATTTAACTCCACATTTCTAAACATACTTGACACACATGCCCCCAAACGGTCAATCAAAACAAAAGCTCTCACAGCACCATGGCTATCAAAAGACTCCACAGCCAAAATCAAATCTAGAAACAAAGCATGGAATAAATGGCGTACTACCAAGACACCCCTAGACCATACCAACTTCCAAAAACTAAGAAATGACACAAAAAAATCCATCTTAATGGTCAAAAAGAACTACTATTTCCAACTACAACATAAACATCAAAACAACCCCCAAAAGTTTTGGGCAGGAATAAACAAACTTCTCCATCCAGGCAAGTCCTCCACCCCCACCCCAGCAAACATAACTATGAAAAACCCAGATGAAGTGGCCACATCCTTTAATACCTTCTTCATCGATGTAATCAAATCCTTAGCCAACCAACAAGTAGCCCCCTGCTCCCTAACCACAAGTCCCACCCAGAAGACCACGCCGTTATTCAACCTACAACCTGTCCCTACTGCATACATTCGATCCTTATTAAGGAAACTAAAGCCAACCACTCTCACGGCAGACCTACTTCCAGCAGACTTTCTACAAAAAGCTGCGGATGTTATAGCCTACCCCATCTCAATCTTAATTAATCGGACCATAACTGAATCCACAATCCCCGCCATATGGAAAATCTCCCATGTCATCCCCCTCCATAAAGGTGGTTCATCCACTGACCTCTCAAACTACAGACCAATAGCCATTTTGTCACCACTGGCAAAAATCATGGAAAAATGTATTCACAAACAACTCATCCACTACCTAACTCAGGAAAACCTGCTAACCAACTCCCAGCATGGCTTCAGGCCCAAACATAGCTCTACTACCGCTCTCCTCTCTTTCACAAACACTATCAATCTTAACCGGAATGACAAAAACATTTCTTCAGCCCTCTTCTTGGACCTATCAAAAGCTTTTGATATGGTCAACCACAAACTCTTGCATGCAACCCTAAAAACTCTCTATCTAGATAACAAAACCCTAGACTGGTTTCATGCCTATCTTTCTGATAGGCAACAAGCAGTGCTCTGGCAAAGCAAGCTCTCCGACCTCATACCCAACACCATAGGAGTCCCCCAAGGTTCCATACTTGGCCCCCTTCTATTCTCCATCTTTATTAATGATCTTAACAAAGTCATCCCAGAGTCTACATGTATTCAATATGCTGATGACTCGACTTTAATTTGCTCAGATAGATCCCCAACTATTCTATTATCCAAAACTCAAGACTGTTTCACTGCAGTTGAGAATTGGTTATCAGAACGCCAACTGATCCTTAATCCAAAAAAAACGAAAATGCTACTCTTCCATCGTACCCATAAAACACCAACTTTTCCCTTTAGTGTACAATCCAACAATGGAACCACCATCACCCCCGACCCTCATACCAAGCTATTAGGGGTTACCATTGACAACAAACTCAGATTTGATGTGCACATCAACCAAACTATCAAAACTGTTAATAAGAAACTGGGGTCCCTTTATAGAATAAAATCTTTTCTGACTCCCACAGCTAAAGTTGCCATTGCTCGCACCCATCTCCTTTCTACCCTCTTGTATGCCTCCCCCATACTAACAAACCCCAACAAATCGGATCTATCTAAACTCTCTTGTTGTTATAATCATATTGCAAGATTTGCCACAGGCCTGCCCTACAAAACCCATCATTGTACTAATCTTCAGAACCTAGGTTGGATAGAACTACCAAACCTACTTCTACAGAAGCAACTTATCATTGCTTTCAAAATACTCTCTCAACCTGAAAACACTCCCGGCCTGTCTGGATTAATTACCCCTTATACCAACCTAAATAGACTAAGATCATCTCACAAATTACTCGCACAGACAATCAAATCCTGTAACTCAGGAGGTGACTCTCTGTTTTCAAACACAGTGGGTAAAACATGGAACTCTCTTCCTCCTAGTCTCACCGAATCAACCTCCCTAAATACTTTCAGGAATGGCCTCTCCCACCACTTCAAATCCCACTGGCTTTGCCAATGTTCTAATCCAGACTAACTCATAGCTCCCCCTAAACCTCCTCAGTAAAATTACTAGCCTCCTAGGCCTCAAGCCTTCTACTCTCTCCCGCCCGAAACTAACTACGTGTAGGTTTGTTTCTTATAATAATTGTTCACTGTTCATCTTAATGTAACTTTTTTCTCACCTGTGTATACTAACAATATGACGCTTTGTTTTTCTCTTTATAATTGTGATTGTACATACTAATGTAACTTTTTTTCTTCCCTGGGTATTTAGTGCATAACTACAATCGTATGTTAGCTGTCAAACATTGCTGCAACCTACTATGTACTATTGGAACTTTTTGTAAACTACTATTGTACTATTGGAGTTTTTCTCCCCGGGCCTCCGCTGAAAACGGACATGTGTCCAGTCGGACTTTCCCGGTCAACAAATGTAAAATAAAATAAAATAAAATAAATAAATAAATAAATAATAAAATAAAGTTTTTGATCATTACTAGGAATACTTCCCAGGGAATATTTAAGTAGCTCAATTAACAACCTTTATTGTAAAGAAAGTCACTAGTCCAGTATGACAATTTTAAGGAGAAGTGTACTTAAGTTGAGAGTCACTCTGCTAGTTAGTGCACCTAATGCTCACCTTACTAATGCATGATGGACCGAACCTTATTCCTGATCTTAACCTGAATACTAACTCTATACATTACCTTAGAAAACCCATTTTCCTTAAAACTACCACTACTCAGATAAGTTAATATCTGAAGTTAGTTGTAGGGTTAACACATTTCAAGAATAATCTGGCTGCTTTCTTTTTGTGATTTTTTTTTAATATTTTAGGGTTTTGGTGTTTTTTGATTCTTTGATCTGTTCAAATTGATCATTCCCACACCCTGTCACTTATATATTCTAACTTCCTTGTGGCATAACTGTCATTAAAGTGTAATACCATGTTCTGTACAACAGAAAATGTATTGCAAGTGGTAATGGACTAACTAAATAGTCTATGGTTTGTAACTCCGCTCCTACCCTTTGACAACATGTTCACTCAAACAAATGCTTTGCACTCTTATGTGTGCACATAAGTGAGTAAGTGAGTCACTATATTTGCAAGTGTAGGTACACACAAACATTAGGGGACAAAATACTCTTTGGTATTCAATCAAAGTAAGGCACAATGCTGAAGGCATGGAGTTGTTCCACATCAGTCAATACAGGTACCTTAACACAGAAATAAAATGTATGCAATTTACCATACTGTATATATATATATATATATATATATATATATATATATATATATATATATATATATATATGTATATGAGATTTGTCATCTGCACATGCATATCGGCATGCTGATCTATTCAGTTTCAACTATTTCTTGCTTTAGGGTATGCCAGTGTATCTCCCTGGTGATGTAAATACACATAATCACATATATAAATGTGTATGTGTGAATGTATGTATATATGCACATATACAGGTACATGATACAGTACTAAAATGCAACACTTGCTAAATGAACATCTACATAAAAAAGTAAAAAGTAACAAACAAATTAAAATAACTGTTTTTTTTTTTGTAGAGGCAAGCTCCTATGAACCCCCATATATGGCAGACTTTATCCCCAGCAACCTTGATAAATTCATTATAACAACTCTGAGAATGCAAAGTACCTGAGATAAGTGAAAAACCCTTCTAATCTCTGGTATTTAATGATCTTGCAAAATACCGGTCACTTGCTCATTGTCTACTGATCTATCACTCTCTTTCTCTCTCTCTCTCTCTCTATATATATATATATATATATATATATATATATATATACACACATACACACAAACACACACACACACACACACACACACACACACACACACACACACACACACATATATATACACACACACACACACACACACACACACACACACACACACACACACACACATACATATATATATATATATATATATATATATATGTATATATATATATATATATATATATATATATATATATATATATATATACACACACACATACACGTGTGTGTGTGTGTGTGTGTGTGTGTGTGTGTGTGTGTGTGTGTGTGTGTGTGTGTTGCAGTATTTCTCTAAGTCTCTTAAAGCTCTCTCTCTTCCGTATTCTTATAACATGAACAGCCTCCATCTTCTTTTATGTGCAAAAATATAACTGTTTTCATATTCTCATTTTAAAAATGTCTTCAGCAGTGTCATGATGTCACACTACTAACACTCTGTTTAGCATTTTTGCATGTGAAATAGATCTTTCAAATGTTGGCTTATATATCCAGTATAAGATAATTTCCTCTTACTCTGGTGTTCTTACATTCTTTAACCACTCCCTTTGCTTCACTTTTAAATTTCAACTATTTTCTGGTATTTATTGTTGCTCTGTACAGCTGTGTCATATATGTATTCGTCTTCATATTTTGAGCCAGTTGCCATTATAATAAAAGTATATGTTACTTTCAGCCTTGTTCTTATTAATTCTAGATGTCGTTTTGCTGGAATGCTTTAGGTGGAAACATTTATAAAAGAATACTATGGATCAGAATCCCCTGGATTCATGAAGGTCCATGCAAGAATAAGGCTATTCTTGTACAGAGTGGTTCATGTCCACTTAGGATAGAAGCATGCCTTGCATATGCATGAAGGTGCACTGCCATCAAAACTAAATGGACACGAACCAGGAACAGCGCAGGGGGCATGTGTCAGCACCTGAAACACACCCTCTTACATACGACACTTTCTGACATAGATGAATGTCAAACTATATAATATTAGAGCATGGCTCTTATAGTATATAGTAAACGAGTGTCCACAGACACTGAAATGTAAATAGCTAACATTTCAGTGTCCACAGACACTGAAAAAAACAAATAAAAATCACAAACACCTAGAAGGCAACAGCCTTCAAGTGCACACCCCCAAATGTATGCACTCTTGTCCTACACGCATGGAAGCAGTAGGGCAAGAGGAAAGGAATACAAAATAAAAAAATGTAATAATATTTTTTTCATGAAATAAATCCAAAGTTTAAGTGCCGCACAGCTTGTTTGTGTGGCACACTGCATTGCTTAGCCTGGCTGAAATCCTGAAAATGATTGACAAATGCTACTGTGATAAAAAACATCATCGAGCTGCTGTAGCATAGTGGTACTGCCATGGTATAGCATGTAGAAATTGCTCAGTTCGAATCCCCCATCTGGCAAATTATTTGATAAACATTTAAGGAATTTGAATGACAGATGTTAGATAGAGGAATCTTGATGAGTGGATGGGTAATAGAAAGTTCACACCGGGGATCACACCAACAGCACTACTAGATAGGGGGCAAGGGTACTAGCTGCTAGTACAAGTGTCTAGAGAACTACTAAAGGGGCGGTGAATACCGCACAATGTGGCTGGGCTAATATATGCCTTCGGGCAGATAGCCCAGTGCCAACCTATGAACCTATGTCCATCATATGTCTCACATATAGCACAGTAGGGATGGGAATATGTAAAATATAAATGTAAAAAATAATTTATAAATTTAATGAAAAAAATAGATTTAAGCAATGCTTTGTTAGTGTAAGCATTGCTTACCTGCTTTCAGCTCTGCTTAGCTGGTGTAAGCATTGCTATGCAGATTTGCGCATAGGTAAGTATAGTGCAGCATATTAAAACAGCCCAATCAAAAAAAGTGCAGGAAAAATGCCCTATTTAAACCACACAGGTGGGAAAACAGCCATAACCATTTGAGATTGCAAACAGCAGGACCAAAATGTCTGGTGTTGGTGAAGGTGTGCGCGTCCAAATGCAACATTGGGTCATCCAGGAGTCCAGGGTCATGTTTGGGCTTCTAGTTAAAAACCATGATGGCAGGCTGATGCAGGGCCAGTACCAGGGCTCACAGTACAAAGCAGAGGCCTGGGACCAGCTTGCATGTGATCTCACCAGTGCCACTGGCATACTCCAGACTGGTGAGTAGGTACGTTATCACCATAATGACCTGAAGTGGAGGAGGGGTACACTCTTTGCCAGTGGATCCAAGAAGCACGAGTGCAGGATGTTCCTCCAGTCTGTAAGTATGCAGTCATATGTATCTCTAACTAAGTATGGAAAAAGTTCAACTTGTGACTGTGCAGGTGTGATTAATGTGTGATGTCTCCCCATACAGCTGCTGCGGAGAGGTCCCAAAATGTGCAGACTCATGCCCAGTGACTGGCCCGGCTGCATCGGCAGTATAGTGAGTACAGAATATCCCCTACTATTAGCAGTAAGAAATCAAAATTATAGTAATGGTAGTATTGCCTGTATATATAATTGTGCTGTAAATGTCAGGAATAAATGCCTGTGTCAGGCTGCCAGTGTTACAATGGAGTATTCCCAGCTGCTGTGTAATACAGATATCAGTAGCAAACAAGGTACAATATGAAGGAGAAGAATATTAGAATATGTATGAGTGTGTCTGAGTGAACCTGCCAAGAAAGTGCCATGTCAGGCCTACTGTAATAGTTAGAAATGAAAAGCATTCCCCTGTGCAGATCATGCAGGAATAGCAACTGTGGAATTCTGAGTTGTACACAGATTTGTATGTCAAAACTAATAAAGGTGATCCCAAACACTGGTGTGCGTCATTTCACTTGTACCTGATAAATAGAAATGTGTATGTCCTGCAGAATGCATTAACTGAGGTGAAATGATTTAGCACTGCTTGTCTGCATATTGTAGAATGGGCATGTCAAATAACTACAAAAAAGCAACAGTACATATTCCCATCAGAATGTGTTTTACTTGTTTGTCTGCCATCATTGTCCTGTGTTGACCTTTCAATTACAGCCATATGTAGCTGTGAATGTACTGAAAAATGTATAAGGCTAACAGGTGCAGACTTAAAACTTACACTGTGTACTCAGGAATCTAAACTGCAGTATGTAGTTGTAAAGCAGTCAAATGTGCAATCCAGCTAATGTGCACATATTTCAAAAACAGTGACACCAATGTCTGTTGTGTATGCATAATTTGTACTGAAAATGTGAAACAAACAATGCAACATGTCACAATAAAAGTACTGTGCGCAAAAAATATGTACTAGATGGAAATGTCACAAGCAACAGCACCTCCCCAATAGCTCAGTCTGATAACGATTAAGCTTATAGTTCAATTTTGCATGCACAGCATGGTTCAAATCCTGGGACCCCCACTAACATCTCAGTCTGGTTCTACAGTTTTAAACTGCAATCTGAATAGAAAAAATAATATACTGCAACATATACATTTTCCATACATGGCACACAGGTAAAGAAATCTGAATAGAAATATTAGTATGATGTGTATAACTATGAAAGGTGTACAATTGCTGTGTTAATCAGCCCCAGTCCTACAAATAGATGCAAGCTAGACATCCATACTCTGCAGTCTGGCTCAGACAAGCCCAAGTCTTACACTGTCATGGATAGTTTTCCCAGTTGCCAAGAAACCTGCACACAGAGAATGTCACAGTAGATGTATGTCAAAGACACAACACACACAGTCCAGGCCATGCAACTAATATGTGAATTTGAAATATGTGTAGAAACAGCAATGTAATGTGCACACAGTTCATCTGCACAGGCTCACAGGTAAAGAAATTGGTATAGAAACAGGTCTGATGTGTATAACTAAAATAAGGATACAATTTTCTGTTGATATCTACAGCTGTTGGTGTGCTGTAGCAGCCCCATGGCCCAGGTACAGTGTAAGTCTGGTCAGAATGCAGAGTAGTGAATAGTAGTGTACTGACAAATATACTTTATAGCAGTTGTCAATTGAATCTGTTCCCATCCCCTACCACTCAACTGATCCAACCATCACAGTGAAACCAACATGGGTATGTTTCTAAACAAACCTCTACTGTTGGGACCATTGGTCCATTTGGTTTATCATTGTTAAAACTGTGTGCATACTAATATTCCCTGTTGAATAATCATCTTATTGCCTGCCTGACATACCACTAACTGGCAAGCTGTTGCAACCCTGAATGTCACTCCATATATGCATGGGTTCTGTTTGCTATGGCACTGTTATAATTGCACTGTTTTGGGTAAATGGGAATATCCATGCATGCTATTTTGACAAATGTTGAAATGTATTGTGCATGACTAACAAATATTCATTGTTAATTTGAACACCATAGCACATATGGGAAGGTAGATCCTAGCAGATCCACCTCTCCTACCCCATCTGACAGAGGTAACCCAGACCTTCCTCATCTGCTGGTCATGCACCACTCTCAGGTGGAACCACTGCAGGGGATGGGGCTTGACTCCCCTGCAAGTGGGCGAGGTGAGGACATTGTCACCCAGGACTAGGTCTGTGGCATGGTGCGCAGTGTACGCCAGACGGAGCTGGATGACCACCTGCACCAGGTGGAGGGCAGGCTGTCACAGCTAGAGTCCAGCCCAGTCCCCAGCACAGCCACCTTCAGGGCTGTGAAGGAGTAATGGTGACTGCCATTGGGTGGGGACATCAGTGCCACTACTACCATCTGAGGGGCTCATGAGCCTCAGATTCCCAACCACCCTCCTCATCAAGGTATTTGCCCTTCCATTGTGGCATACACAGCCCCTGTCTGATTTGTCTTGTCTGTCTTGTTTGTCTGCAAATGCAACCTCTCTTATCAAACCCCCTTCACCACACTTACCAATAATCCTTCCTTAACATCCCACTCTCACCTTAAAAAAAAAAGGTATCTGTCCCACAAAAAAATCGCGTCCTAAACATAGCAATGCATTTTGCCCAGAGAGATGTACCCACCACATAATCTAACTCTACCAATCATCCATATTGTATGATGCCCAAACACCTCCCTGTAGGCTGTGAGGCTCCAAATTCTGAATTGCCCACATTGAAAGAAGCTGTTGCTGCCAAATAAACGCAGAACTATGGTCCTGTCCTAGACCCATCCTGCAGATCTCTACTTGTTTCTCCTCTTGTTTGTCCCACTTGTTGCC